>NW_027137691.1:0-3542 GCF_001692895.1 Cenococcum geophilum 1.58
CTATAATATATATATTTTTATTTAGGGATTTTAAAAAAGGGTATAGAGTTTAGAGAAGTGTAATATAAAATATAGCGATATAGTATTATTAGCAGTAAGGTAGTTTTAAAGGATAATAATTAGATTTAAATTATATAATGGATCGCTTATATAATCTAAAGTATATAATTTTTTTTTTTCTAATTAAAATCCTAAACTTTTAAAAGCTTATCACGGAATAAAACCTAAATATTAAATTTAACTCTATTCTAAGCATCCTTTATTAATTTTAATTTTAGGATGCTATAGATACTACTCTTAGCCCTACTCACTTAAAGGCCCAACCCGGCATTCCTTAACATCCTTAAACAACGACGTAATAATATAATCTTAAAGGCAAAGCTAAACGCTAATATATATATAGCATGCTTAATAACAGCATTTAAAGCGTTCTAGGTTNATTGTATTCCTAACTAGTGCATATTTATTAGTGTAGAAAGCTATAAATACTTTAACCTTAATCTTACCAATAGCGCTCNACTATGTTGCTTATGCCTTTAAGACAAAAATAAATACTTTTAGGTATAAGATAGCTATATTATATGGTTCTAATATATACTAATATATATAGATGCCTGAATCGCTAGTACNAATAATAAAGAGTATTATAAGTTAATTTATAGTTAATAGAGTACTTCTTAAAGCTAAAAGCTGGATNCTAGAGGAACTTACTAAAGATAAAGTATAGGTTAGCGAAGTTAAGGAGCTGCAGAAGCGGGTAATTCCATTATTAGTATAGGGTTATAATATAATAGTAGTATACTAAGTAATATAGGATCTTAATAGGGATATATAAAACTCTGTTTAACGTCCTATAGTATATAGGACAAGAAGTATATATTAGGGTTTATATTAAGTTTTAGTAAATTAGATTTATAAGTGCTAAATTATAATAAATAAGTAAGAAGAACCAATACTATAAGGGTATAGGAGGTTAGTAATTAGATCTATTATTAGCAATTAGTAAAGGAGTATAAACATTACTAGCTAATAAAGACTTAAAGGAAGCTATTAGTATTAGCAAAGGTATTTAGAAAGCATTAACAAAGATTAGAGGCAACTAGTGGTAGATTTTAATAAGAGGTAGAAATAGGGTAAATAGTATACTCTATATAAGATAGAATTATAGGATAATAGATTCTATAGTGTAATAAAGGGGTTATTATAAAAGAGAAGGTTATAAGTAGAGGATTTCTANAAAGGCTTCNGAAAAATGGCCCCTTATAGTACGCCTTTCCCTAGTAAATTTTATCCTAGTACTATTAATAAGAGCTAGGTAATAGAATTAATGGGATTAAGGCTCTATAGCTATATAGATAATTTTAATTCTAGTGTTTATATATGGTCTAAGTGTTATANNACATTAATAGGGGAAGGGGCGGCGGTAAAAAGTAATCGGATATTAATGCTTTAGGTAAAAAATATAACGGCATTAAGAAATAATTAATTCTAGTATTAAATTAACTCTAACTCTAGTAGTAATTATAGTATAAAAAGTTTTGTGCTTAAAGTTAGGTCTTTATTATTCTTTTACAAGGTTTAAAGGCTTCCTCTATANCNACGTAATATTACTATTTCTTATAATTCTCCTTATTAAGTATATAAGTCTTAAAGATGTTTATAAGGTCATTAGCTAATAAAACTAAAGGTCTTCCGTTCTTCTTATTTATAGAAACTAAATAATAGATTTTAGGAGGTAAAAGGCTAGCAGTAAGGGGCTCTTCTTAAACTATAAGAGATTATTTCTATATATTAGCAGGTATTAATTTTATAAGGTTATAGAGGTTTACGGGGTCTCTTCTAGTATTCTAAGACTTATAATAGGTTAAATATTAAAGTTTTCTAATATGGGAAGTATAAGGAGGGATTCTACTAAGTGTTAAGTAAGTGGAGTAAAAGTAGAGTTAGTTTTTATAGTATAGGGGCGAAAAAAAGAGAATTTTTAGTGGGGTTAGATTGTATTAGTAAGTTATAGTATTAAATTAGGTTTTACTAGGGCGTTTATAATATTATATATATTAGTTATATATATTTAGTTAAAATAAAGTTTCTTAATATTTTTAATATTTAATAATTATATTTTCTATAGATATAGAAGTTTTATAAGTTTATTAGGATTACTATTAATTATAAAAAGTAGGTTAGAAAAGGAGAAGTTATAAAGAAAAAAAAATATATATATATAGGTATTAGTTAGGGAAAGAAGAGGGAGGAGTATATAATAGGGAGTTAGTAAGTAAGTTAAGTAGGTTAATAATATAAGTTAGGTTAATAATTATATTATATATATTAGCAGTTATAAGGAAACGGCTATAAGATAATAGGGGATATTTTNGGAAGGGTTCNAAAAAATGGGCATTATAGGTATATATTTATAGGATAGTAGTATTTAGTAGTAATTTAAATAGTAATAGTAAGTAAAATAATATTAACTAGGATGGGGTAACTAGGATAGGGTAACTAGGACAAGGTAACTAGGANNAGGTAACTAAGACGGGGTAACTAGGANAAGGTAATNGGGACGGGGTAACTAGGACGAGGTAATTAGAATAGGTAACNNAGATAGTAGTAATAACCGGGACAAGGAGAGTAAGAAGGGAGAAAGAGGGAAAAAGTAGTAAATTGGGTAGTAATAGGGATAAGAATTAAAGGTATAGGATAGGGGGGTAATAGGGATAGTAATAAAAGTAGTAAAGAAAGAAAAGGGTAAAGGGTAGTAGTAATAAGGGTAGGGGGATAAGGGTAGGGGATTTNAAGGTTAAATAGTAGGTAAAGGTTAGAAATAAATTTAGGAGTTTTNGGTATTTAAAGATCTAGAATAACTTAAAACTACTACTACGCTTATCTAAATTNTAATANAGGCGTTATNGTGGAAGATATGGTTAATTAAAGATATATNTTCTNGTNTGTCCTTCCTAATTTAGTAAGGCNGGTCNCAATTNCNACCTATCNAAATTAGGGTTTTTTCAGAATTAAGTTTAATAAACCTCCAACACCTTTATAAGGCACTACACTAGGTATTTTTTTTATTGCAGAAGTAAGTCCTAGATTGTTACTATATGTTACTAAGCAGCGGCCATATAATAGGCCTCCTGCGCCTATCTACTGCGTGTTATACCCTAGAGAGCAGCAAACTATATAACGCGATAAGCCCAGTTACAGTAAGAATGTCTCAGTAAAACACTTGACATAAGATGTCATTCTTAAATAAAATCCAACGCTTTAATTAAATTCTGCTAAATTCTGCCAACCTAATTAAACTCTATTACATCTGTAGGTAGGCGACCTTAGTACGCTAACTGGTTTAGGGTTTTTTCAGAATGCCAGTTAGGCCAGCTACAAACCACTGCTACAGTACTACTATAGTAAGAACTTAATATAAGATGTCATTCTTAGATGAAATCTAACGCTTAAATTAAATTCTACCAAATTCTACTAACCTAATTAAACTCTATTGTAATACAGGTAGGCGGCTTATTACGCTAACAATTAGGGTTTTTTTA
>NW_027137691.1:3567-74775 GCF_001692895.1 Cenococcum geophilum 1.58
GCTATCTCAAGCAAGCCCAGTCGTCTTAAATCGTCTTAAATTAATTTCCGCGCCTAAAATAGATTCTTACTATAGATAGAAGGATATAATTCAAGAACGACATCACATGTACCGGACATCTGTCAATGCCGACTTCTAAAATTCTTGTACCGTCCTGAATATCTGAGACCGTTTGACAATATCAATGATCGTCTAATGAGTCGTAACGACAGTGCATCGATACATCGTACTTTTTCACCGCCTAACGATATACTTCGTGAGATGCGCGTGCCTAATCGATAATCCGTCTGTATGATCTCATTCTTTTGAAATTCGCGTCTTAATATCCGTCATATGGTAACAATGATCATATTGGATTTTAGAATTATATTGCGAATTATCGTTTGTTAATGTATATTCATTGTGAGATTTATACAATATCGTAATAACGCATGATAGGGACCGAGAACCGTATAGACATACTGATCGGTTTATTATGCGTTGTTATCAAGCCGCATATCGCCGTAGATCATGGATTTTTTCCAATGCTTTCTTAAGTGCGGGATCTAAATTGTCGACGGCATGTATCGGGAATATTATGAGGATAATGCTGAAGAATCTATTTTTTGGATAGAGATGTAATTCGACGTTCAACATAGAATATAAATGATGTGATTAGAGTCTGGTAGTAAGATCGCGTAGAAAAACGTATAATCAGTAATAAATATCTGTTAGATTAATTTATCTCATCTCATATTGAATGGGACAGGATATAGGGATTAATCTAGTGATTAATGTAATTTAAATAGAATGTTCGATCAATGTATGCATATTATTGAATCTGTGATAAAGATCATGTGTGGTTGGGTGAACGAAGGCTGATTATTATGGACAGGGAAATCGGTGCGCGGCTTCTTTTGGTCAGTGATAATATGGATGGGTGGATATTAGTTCCTTGATGGCTTGCCCGAAGATAGGGGGTATCAAGATGTATTTGTTTTACGTTAGTGTGGGCATATGTTGGGTTCGAGGATCGATATTGTCGTTGTTGATCTTGGCTATTTCGCCTGCCTGAGCGTTCGAATTGATTTCTGTTGAACTCAGAAGGGTTCGAGCGTGATTTTGTTCCTATCTCTTGTTAATATAGATTATATAAACCGTAGCAATTGTATGCATTTTCCATCAATCCATAACCGTCGGTCTTATTCGAATATAGGAGCGGGCGCGAGCCGTCTTAAATCGTCTTAAATGAATTTTCGCAACCAAAAAAGCGCTCGTTATGTAATTATAGAGATATAATTCGACAAAACATCATCACCAATATCGTCATCAAAGTATCGATCAGGTTGCCATAAGATTTTTTGGGATTAACCAATATCGCATTGCTCCCGGCGGATGGGACATAATACGCTATCCAAGCCTAATCCAATCATCTTAAGCCGTCTTAAGATAATTCGCAGCCTAAAGTATGATCTGTAAGTATGAATATAGATTCAAAAATGGACACATCAGATATCGCCACCAAATATCGATCGTTGGCCATAAAGATGTTTTCGGGATTAACCAATCGCATTATCCCGTCGGCGGATGGGACGATGATAGTGTTATCTCAAATTATCCAATCATCGTCAAACGATCTTAAATTAAATTCGCACATTAAATAGATTCATTACTTGTATGAATTTACGTACAAGAATGATAATATTACATTCAATGACATCGAGTCACCAAACACTTACCACGGATTATGACGAAGATGACCTTTTTATTGGATGATTATGGTTTCATATCGCATGATTACTCTAGCAAAAGGAATTGGATACATTCACATTATACGGCAAAATATATAGGATTCTTACTATCTCCGTCTGTATTATCCATCGAGCTTTAGAAATTAATTTTCGCGCGCGAGACTAGATAATAATAGAAATCTTGACTTGTTAGAGAGCGATTTCACAAATAATAGTATCTTCGTTCGTATAGAACAATAACATGACTACGCCATGGAGTGATAGCGACGATTTATATATGAACCTATATGTTAATAAAGGGGTTATAATGATTATTTTGTCGGTAAATTTGTATAGTTTTGATATGATTATTTATTTAGGAGATTATTAGCAGATTGGGTTGAATGATATGTTATTGTTTACGTAATGAGTGATAGTATTAATTAATGGATATACTTTTTACGTTGAATATGTTAGAATTAATGTTTCTCTTAATAATATCAAACATATATGTAATAGCAGTTATTCGGATGTCATGTGCAATAGATGCAGATGAGATCTTATCGCTGTCTATTCCGATTAATATAATATATCACACAATAGACGTATCTGAAATTTGCATCATGCATTATCATTTAATATAGATCTACTTGAAAAGTTGAAGACGGGTTTCCATGTTGGTGTTAAGGTTTATGGGATATCATCACGAATATAGGTTCGACATCATACCCTGGGCACAAAAATAAATGATAGTAGAATTGAGAGACTTTTTGGTGATTAAACCTTTCATGCCAGACGAAGTGTAAACAACTTGGTCGGTGAATAATATATTAATCCTTACAACTATGCGTAGTGTGTCTATATAAGGAACGGACATATTTATTACCAATATAAATAACCATATAAAAGTGTATATATGTTGGGGCCCTAAGAAAGACGTGATATTAGTTGGTGTATAGAGAAATTGGCACTTATAATGAAAATCATTATAATTTCTAGCGGATACACTCTATCAAATATTCAATTTAGAGAATCTAGAAATTAATTTGTGATTTTTGAGGTTAAATGTAAATTGGGATATATGGTATGAAAATTGAGCAAATTGTAGCGTGTAGTATTATGTGGAATCGATAGGATAGTGAATGGAGAATAATAGGATTGAATTGTAAAAGATTAAGGGATATTAAAGATAAAGTAAAATGAGGAATATGAATTGGGTGGGTATATGCGAGAATGAGTGAGGGATGGAAAAGGATATTATGGATATTTAAAGAGATATACAGTGAGATATAATGGTGTATATTAGACAAGAATTATGAAGTGAATAGGAGGGATAGAAAAATAGACAGGAACAGTGGACACTCTAATGAATGATTGAAATAGAACATAAATGGTATAACTAGTGTAGATGTATTTAGCCAGAGTATCTTACTATGTGGAGTAATTTTTTTACAGTGCATGTAGGTAATAATGGGAAGACAGGTATCAGAGTATGTGCAGAAGTAATCAGCGATATGTGAAGTGACAGAATTCTAAAGGAGATTGAGCTAGGCTATCGAAATGTGTGAATTATATTGGAGCAATACTGGGTAGCGTACTGAATTTAGGATATATATGAGTTATATTATGATATGGATAATATGATAAATTTAATGATTGATTGTATTATTATATGGCATATGTTTGTATTTATATGATACTTACTGGGTTAATAGAGCCTTGGGACTTTTTAGTAGGATATTATGATATATCGCAAAGGAATTTTATATGTTACGATTTGGATTTTGTTTTATTAATTAGTATTATATTAATAAATTTGGCATATTTTGGAATTATAGATAATTGTGATTGATTGAATGAATTGATTTGAGGGTTTTAATATATGAGTAGGTGAGTAAGAAAGGGTTATTGTATTTTTTTGATGGTATATTTTTTTTAGGTGGAGTATGATGATTATAGTATAAAATGAAATGAAATATTGAAGAGAAATAGATTGTGATTAAAATAGTATTGTTTAATTTATCTATTAGTTATTGTTATTGGAATTAGTTTTTTGTATAGATGATTTATGATTATCTTTTATTATTTTTAATATTATTTAGAGTTTTTAGTGAATTCTTTTTGAAATAAAGATTTGATTGTTCTTACTTTGATATGATGTTTGTATTTATATTTATTTTTATTTATTGAATATATTTCTGGATCATTTTTGGATTTAAAGTTAAGTTTGATATTGAATGATTTAATGTTTTAGGTTATTTTGTGTGATTTTTTAGAGAGAAAAAATGCTTTTTGGTTGATGTATTGATATTTTTTTATTTGATGAATTAAATGAGTTGTAATGTAAGTTGTTGAATCTGATCTAGGGAGGAATATTGAAGGGTATATCTTTGAAATTATAAAGGAATAGTATAGTTCAGATATCGGTTATGATCTTTCTCG
Source organism: Cenococcum geophilum 1.58 (assembly GCF_001692895.1). Classification (NCBI taxonomy): domain Eukaryota; kingdom Fungi; phylum Ascomycota; class Dothideomycetes; order Gloniales; family Gloniaceae; genus Cenococcum; species Cenococcum geophilum. The sequence goes on from NW_027137691.1 coordinate 7,719, forward strand.
GTTGCATTTTTGGAGTTATTATTTGTAATTATTTTTAATTTGTGGACGATCATCTATAGGTAGGCGGCCTTATTACGCTAACTAGTTTAGGGTTTTTTTAAAATGCTAGTCGGGCTAGCTACGAACCACTGCTACAGTAAGAACTTAATATAAGATATTATTCTTAGATAAAATCTGACGCTTAAATTAAATTCTACTAAATTCTGCCGACCTAAACAAACTCTATTACATCTATAGGTAGGCGGCCTTATTACGCTAACTAGTTTAGGGTTTTTTTAAAATACCGGTCGGACTAGCTACGAACTACCGCTATAGTACTACTGCAAACTATTTTACAATGAATCCCTAAAATTATTTAAAAAAGCTTAGTAGTAGGCTAAGGAAATACCTAATTTCTTAAGATGTAGCAAAAGCTAAAAAGCAGAGCAATTAATAATAATATTAACGAAACCTCCAACCTTAGGGACCAGCAGATTTTATCGCATATAAACCTCCACTCTATTAAAATATTCTAGCAGAAACCCCCCAAACCGGCCTTTAAATAAGCCTCGATATTTAAATTCCTTAAAATAGCAATACTTAACAAGGCGATACTTAACAAGGCAATATTCCCCAATCCCTGCAACCAAACTATATATAACCAAATAAGAGCGAAAGCAAGAGCGAATTAGATACCGACCTTACTAGGCAGATTTAGCAGGTATAAATAGATAAGGAGAAATATAACGCTAAACGGGAAGAATATAAGGCGGAAGTTTCCCAATAGCTAAATAAAATGCATGCAATGACCACCAAAATTATACCGCAACTAGATGATGTAAATAAAGCTAGCACACCTGGCAATTTGGCGATATTAGGCTTGTAGGCAATAGAAAGGTCAGGAATTACTACTAGAGCAAAAAGGGCTAGCGAAAGAGGGTCACGGCGTTCTTTTTTAAAAGCTGCTTCTATAGATAAACTAATATTATTAGATAATAACAGCGTTGGTGCTTCGCGTACTTTAAACAAATTAGCAGATACCCAAAAATTATAAAAAGCAAGAACCCTATCGCAGACACTAAACTAGCGCAGCTTACCTTCCCTATAATTATTAAATGGAAGTCTTGCTAAATAAAGTAAGTCGTTCCCGGCTTAAACCAATAATCTTTTGTCCTGGATAAAATCTTTACTAGCAAGAGTACCTACGTGTAACACGCCAACCTCGCCAGTTATCTAAAGATCTCCAAGCACTGCTTTATCTTTATGTCTTTATCCGGCCGAAGAAACAGTCCTACTTATACCTACCCAACCTATAAGTCAAGGAACACTACCGACGGCTTCTATCCCGCCCATAGTCTCTCCTATACAAGCTGCCGCTCCGCCCGTTACAGCCCCAACTCTAGCTATAACAGCACCCCTAGAACCGATAGAGCGGACGGCTTTTAAGCTTACTAAACAACTTTGGAGTTTTCAAGGCTGCACCTATAAACAGCATAGAGAGGCAGATTAATTATACTAATAGCACCACTAACGCCCTAATGTACATTCTAAGTGTTCTTCTTTATAGCAGATTACTACTATTATCCACGGGCAGTATAATGGAGGAACGCCACTTCTAGACGTGCTAAGTAGCACTAAAATGATAAAGCTAGTGGACCTCCGCAATGTTGACTGCTAGGGGGCTTTTAAGGGCACAAGTTGCTTTGCTGCCCCTAAAGATATTAGGACTTATAATAAGAACCTGCCTAAAAACCTATGCCTATTGTAATACTACTCTACCAGTAACAAGAATCGCCGTGCCAAAGTAATGTTTGATATTAATAGCATCTGCTACTTTCCTAGCAGCTTAGGAATTGCTCGTCGTGGGATCAATTAGTTTCCTAAAGCCCATCCTATTCTCAATATTATTGCGGATATACACTTCGGCCTAAAAGTACCTATATACAATAGTAGAGGAGCATTATCTAAGAAGTACGTCCCACTTTATAAGATACCTTACTACTATTTCGGCACTATTATTGGTATAAAGACACTCTTTATGTTTATCTTTTTTCTAGCACTCTATCTAGAAAGCGACTATAAGCACTCCACGTACCTTGGCAAGGAAGATTAACAGCTTTAGTATAATGCGGTTCTTAGTCCTGCTTTAACTAAGACAATTAGATACTCAAATATTTTGTAGCATTATTCTACTTCCGCCTACATTGCCAATGCAGATTCGGCTGGAGTAGCCGCGGAGTCTCTTACCTAAAAAGAATGTGCTAAGAACCAGCTTTTAAGACACGTACTGTAGCCTTAATACCTTGATCCTCTTTAGACCTATATACTTAAGACTATTAAGGATAATCCTGGCTTCTAGCGGTTTTAAGGTATAACCCTCTTTATAAACGGAAAAAATACAAAACTTAAATATATGGACCCCAGTTTGACGGGAGTATATGCAAGATAGGAAAATCACTAGTCCGAGGCAACCGACCCCCAATTCTATAACAAGGATCGGACTTTTGTAGACCTCGCAAAGCAGGTAACCTTGGAAGATAGTGCTTTGCTATATAATTAAATACCAGATAGCTATAAGGCAGAAGTATATCTGTGGAGGAGTTGCTACCTTAAAGCGTATTCTTAGACTTAGGAAGTCCTTAATGCCAATAGAAGCCGAGCTAGGGGCAATCCTAAGCGCACTAAATACTCTTGGGCAATAATGCGAGATTTAATAAGCTAGACTATGTTTACTGCACCACGTGGAAAGGAGAGTACGGATAGACTAATTTATTCCCAATTTTATTTACTAATAAAGGGTCTATTTAACATATCAAAGACGTATATCTTTAATAATAAATCTCTTAAGAATCTTGCGTTGGACCCCGGGTATATTCGGTTACTATAGCAAGAAGGCAGAAGCATTACGTTTTCTAAGGCTATCTATAAGTTTAGTTACCTTTATAGAAAAAGGCAAGCTTATAGCAATCTAATTGACAATTAGTGGAAATTATATAGGATTAGGGAAGAGCACCGTATTTCTCTTACAATGGTAGGTAAGATTTATGAGTAGTAGCGTAAGTAGGACTTGTACGATAATAATAAGATTAATTACAGCCAGTACGCCCTTCCTTATTATATTATCCCAACTTAAGAGACCCTTGGTTTTCTATACGCCTAAATTAACAAGTACTGCTTCCTCTTTAAGCATATTTATATATATACCGCTATAATATATTCCTTGCCGGAGATAATGGTTATAGTTATTGCCCTATAAGCACTCCGGTTCTGCTATAGCAGCAATCTTCTATAACGGGAATTACTTTTATATAAAGATCGCTAGGAGCAAGAACATAATCATAAAATCACAGTTAAAGAAGGGCTTGGTATGCGTAATAGCATAGAGCGTTATAGTCTTGGCTGGTTTCTACTAAAGTTCAATTAAGCTATATGGCGGCTAGCACCACCACATAGCAAGAATATCCTAGTTAGAAATATGCTAATGCATAAAGAGTATAAGCGGAGGTGGAAAGCGGTCAAGGATCTCCGGGATGTCTTTATCCGCTTTAATTAGGCCGAGTTATAGTATAACCACTACAATGTTTAAAGAAATCCATCACTATTAAGAAAATGGCTTAAATACCTCCACATTCTCAACCTTAAGCAATTCGACATTAATATCCGGAAGGCAATGCTTAAGATTAATAAAGGCTTAGCAGAACTAGCACTAGCGGCAATATAGCAAAAGGGCGAATTTCGATTCTGCTACTAAGGCATAAAGGAGATGTTTTCCACTAATGGGGTAATAGGACCACCGCACTTTGTAATGGGAAATAAGATGCGGTTTAAGAAAGTAGCAGATCTACTTAACTTCTTGTTTTTATAGGATGACGAAGAGAAGCGGACGGGCTGGGGTAGTAAACCGTATCGAGCAATTTTGTAAAAAAGCTTTAAGTTGGTTGAGAGGCGACTAGGATATAGGAAAGCAAAAAGGTGGTTAGATAAATTTCTCTATCTTGTCCGCCTAACGCATTAGATCCTTCTATACCCGTCTAATACTGCTCTTATTTCGTTAACAAAGATAAGCCATAGTTAAGGACTAAGGCGACGAATAATGTGGTTCTTAGCAGTATATATAAACCCAGAGAAAGTAGAGCTTCCAGTCCGTTTAATGCCTTACACGCTTTTTAATATACTCTGGGCTGCACGTTAATAGACGTTAGAAAACGGACAAAATTAGCAAGAATAGGGTATATATTAGCTTATCAAAGCATATAGAGAGCAAGGGCTACGGATATACGGGCTTGAGGAAAGTAAGGAGTACTAGGTAGTAGGAAAGAAGAGCATTGGACTAAAAGGATTTTCACCACTATAGGAGCGGTCGCAGCCGCTAAAGCTCTTAATACTAGAGCAAATTAAGAACAAGAGCCTTAAAGAGCTAGAGGAGCTAATAGTAGAATAGAGCCGGGACGAAAGCGGCAATGCTTAAAACGAGGAAGACTTTAGTAGTAAAGAAGGGAGTAGGCAAAGAAGTGACAAGGATAATGGGGTTAACAGGAACTAAGATATGCAATTAGAATCCAACAAAAGCAGAATAGTAAGCCGTAATACAACTAGTAGTGGTAGCATTTTCATTCCATCTAATTAGATGTCATATTACGGAGCAAGAGGCGGAGTCCAAAGAGGATATAAAGGAAGTTTAGCTAAAATGGGTGGGGTGGAATGTTTTATAAATAGGCTATATTATAGAAAAGTCGGAGCGGTTTCCTTAACAACTCACGACTTGGTTTCGGCATGTTAACATACCAAACTAATTTTTTTTACTAATACCACTTTAATTCCCTAACAATATGTCAAAATATAATTATTGCAAAAATGGATAATAATTAATATAAATAAGTGTCGAGATAAATATTAAGATAAGTGTCGAGATAAGTGTCGAGATAAGTGTCGAGATGAGTGTCGAGATGAATGCTATTAAAATAGACGATTAAGGGAAGTTATAAGTAAAAAGAAGCTTAATATTTAATAGAGTAGGAAGCTCGTATATCTATATATATTAGGTTAATATTTAGAAACAGGTAAAAATATTAGTTAGAAAGGGAGCGAAATTTAAAAAAGTCTAGCAAGCGGCAGTAAAGGCAATTATGCGTTAAAATAGTCTAGTTATTATTATTATAGGCACAGGAGTAGGGAAAAGTATATTATTCCTATTACCAGCATCGTGTTCCGGGGGCGTATCAGTGGTAATTATACTATTAGTTTCGTTAAGAGGGGATATAAAAGCGCGATACAATTTACCTGCCAACAATATATAAAAGCGCCATAAAAGGTTTCTCTACAACGCTATCCCTAAGTAAAGCTTTACTAGACATCCTGCCTTAATATTTAAAAATATTGCGTCCCCTCAGCGTGGCCCTCTATATTAAACACGGCGACTGCTACATTGCTATAAATTTCGCGCGATACCTCACACGGTCGCATTCTGTCAAAGCCGGCTAGGTTAGGTACTAAAGCCTACACATAGAAAAAGCCCTATTAGTATTCTCCTTATCCACAATTAGATAGGTAGGGTGGAATGTATTATAAATTAGAAGATTAAGGTAGCAAAGTAGTGGCAAGGATGTCCGTTTCAGATCGACAATAAGTAATTATATTATATATGTGTGTGTTATATATCAAGCTCGGTTATAGGCGGACCTTAAAATAGTCTAACTAAACAATCGGTTATGTGATATGGTTTTAGGCTTATACTAGGTCTATCTAGGCTTCTTTAATAGCCTCTTACTTCTTCTTATATCTTCTTATAATTACAGCACCTCTTCCTTTAGCGCCTCCTCCTTCCCCAGCGCCTCTTCCTCCAGCGCCTCTTATTCTTAGGCCATTCTCATTTCCCAGCTCTTCTTATTTGCCCAACCCCTCTTATCCGCCCAATTCCTTTGGTTCTATTCCAGGAAAATCGGTCTTAGAATTCTTATACCAAAACTTCCCTTATTTTTCCGCTTCCTTATATAACGCCCAGATCCACTTACTAACAAAGCTAATTAGAATGTTCCGTTTAAAATAATTAGGTATATTGTTTTTATTTTTAGTATAAAGCTTTTCCTAAGCCCCTTCTAGGGATATCCACTAGAACTCTGGCAGCACTTCGAACCGGCTAAAATTTCAAGTCTATGTCTTCCACTTGTTGAAGAAGTTTGTTCAAGAATCTAAATATATCTCTAGGTTTAGCGTGATCTAAATAGGATATATAAACAATTTCGGCTTAGTTTCTTCTTCTTCTTAGGTCTGTTGGGGTTTTTTCCCTCCGGTCTTAACTTCTATTCCTTTGGTTCAGACTATTATCCCATCAATAGTTGGGAAATTGTAACGTTGGGGTATATATAGCACAGTTTTATCCTTAGAGGTGTCGAAAGGTAGAATCTCGCCTTTGAAAAATAACGTTTCAATTAAGCTTGGACTGTAGGGCAGATAAAAGAAACCATATATCGCAATTAATGCTAAAACAGCATGCTTAATCATAAACCCAGTAACAGATGGATTGTCAATATACTCCGGCAACGCGTTTAAGAACTCCATATCGTAGTAATCCAATCTCTTCTTAAGTAGTACCCCACCCACAGCATTGCGGGCTATACTATATAAATAATGCCCCACGGATTCCTCCAGTTCATCATTATATTCATCGTAAAAATACCAGAGGTCGATAAGTTTTGGTATATTAATCGATAGATCCTAAACAGGCTAGCCATAAATACAAGCCTTTATATAGTGGTAGTGCCTAAACACATTAGCAAAGGTATGTAAGTAGAATGAGTATATTATACGTCTCCAAATCCGGCTTAGAACTTTTATTCTGGATTTCCAACTCAAACCTTAAAGCATCTCCACCAATAGCCTCAAAGTATAGAGAGTTCAGATTGATCTTGCCTTTTATAATACACTTATTTAAGAGCAATGGGATGCAGCCGGTGAAATCTTCGACTTTAAACCTCTCGTCGTCTTTAAACTTCTCGCCGTCTACTCATTTCACCTTTTCTTTCCGCTCCCACTAACACGCTAATTCTTTCTAAATTATAGTTAGAACCATCTCTATTACAAACAGGTTACTACTCCTATCACTTACTTTAGTTAAGCCTCCATAGGCATACATTATTTTGTAATTATCCTGCCTGTTTAACCTGCCAAGAATCCTATAGTTATTCGCTAATAAACTGAGGATTCCTTTTCTTCTTAGTAACAGTAAACCATCTAACCATCGACGTAATTCTGACTTCACGCTAATGGTGTCTTGGTCGTCATCCTTCTCTATCTCTAGAGCGTTAAGTTGATCAATAACAAAAACGACGTTCGATATTGCTGATTGCTCTTTAAGGAATTCATCCATCACTTTCAGGTCGTCTAGCGTTAAGATAGCCTATTGCTTACTCATATCGCCCGCCCAGGCAAAAAGCATTGCGGCTTTCATATATCTAACTTACCTTTTCATTAATTCCCAACAATCAGGGATATACACAACGTGTATTTTCCCAGCTACTAATAAACAGACAAGGGCAGCCAGAAGATAAGACTTTCCATAGCCTCTAGTTCCATAGACAATGAGACGAGTTTTGCTATTATCTTTATAGAGGCACTCAACCTCGTGTACAAGTATCCTAAATTTCTCTCGCCCCACATATGGCCAATTTCTTTCGGCATCTTCGGAACTAACACTAAATCTATCTAGATATGCCTTAATTATAAACGGAAAGGGTAATTTAGCGCCAAAGGCGGGTTCGGAAAACTACTTAACAAAATTAAAAGGCGGAATAACGCCTTTAAAAGGTAAATTAACGGATAACTAGCAGAGCTTTTTAATTTTCTGCTGGATAAGCTCCCTCTACTAACAAGCACTTTCGGCGAGCTGTTGATCGCTCTTAAGACGCGGCTTCTTAGAAGCGCTATTAAACACGTTCGCATCTCCAGCCTGTTATATGCTTCCTATGATCTTGTTAGCTTACAGTATACTTAATGTGCTTAGATAAAGATAGTAAACTTACTTATTATACCAGCAGACCCTATAATGCTATTAGCTTGATTCCTACGTGGCATTAATCACATAATAAGATGGTAACTTACTCTCCCCTTTCGCGGGCTCCATTGACAGTTTCGCGAGTACTATAGCTGTCCCGTAAGATAGCCCACAATCCCTAAAGAAGCGCTAGTCACTATTACAGCTTAAGAAAGCAAGCCCGGTAATACGCGCCGCTCTTAGTTTCGCGCGCTTATCCTCATTAAGTGGGATATTTTGATCCCGCTCAATCCACGCAATCAGCTCATCTACACTCTATTTCGTTAGGGGCTTTATATAGCTAGCCGGCTTAGGGTTATGTTCTAGTAGGGTGGCCATAGCGGTCAATAGGACGGCGCGGCCAATATATATAACAAGTAAAGTGGAAAGGAGAGACGGAGTGTGCTTGTGGGTATACGAAGTAGGTATAGAAGTAGTGGCAGAGGGATAAGGAGTAGAAAGAGAAGGTGTAAAGGTTAACTAGTAGACAATATAGGGTCAGGACTTTAATATAAGATAAAAAGTGGCAAGAAAGCTTTGTTAGAGATAAAGAGAAGTAGTAAACAAAGCGTAATATTACCAGGATAATAATGTGCAGGCTAGTAAAAAGTTAGGCGGGGCTAGGCGCCTGAGCTAATTGGCGCGCTAAGGGTAGCAAATTTACGGCAGAATACTGTGCTTCACCGCCTAGCGATTACTTAACACTAAATTTTCAACATCTCTACACGGCCGCCACCACCCCAATATATACGCTATAGATACCGCGCTAGAGTCATTAAAGTTGCTAAAGCCTAGAAAATAGCCTATTTACGTATAAGTTGCCAAAGATATGGTGTTGATTGTAAAACGTCGTCGCGTAGTCACCGCGGGTTGTAGGGCACTGTGAGGCACTATAGATAGGAGGATTAGGCAATAAAGCAAGCAGTATAAAGATCTAGGGTAAAAGAATTATATACCCGGACTTCTGCTGCGCTAATACGACGCGACGCGACTAAGTCATCGCTTTCCTACCTCCTCGCTATAGATAAGCACCTTATGCCTGTTAATAGTACGGAGTATACCTACTAGCCCGACCTCCGCCGCGCCCTTAATAACTAGGCTGTTAAAGAGAAGTTCTTATTCCGGATAGGGACCTGCGGAGAGAATAGCCCTTAATTCCTATTTCTCGATTTTAGATTCCCGTTTTAAGCCCCTATCGGTTTCAAGCCCCAGCAGAAAACAGTTTACTATTCTTAATTCCCATTTCCGCTATTTTAAACAAAGTAGAGGAGATACAATTTATAGTAGCTCCTATAGCGATATAGCGGGACAAAAATAGTATTGTCCTTGTTGCTGCGGCGTATAGTGCCTTACGTTATCGGTTAAGCTCTCGCAGTGAAGCATTTTATATCTTAGTAACTATCCTAATACATTAATACCGGTTTATTGGGGCGCGTATCAGCGGGAGATATGGCGTGGGCAAGTTCTAAAACAGCTAGCAGGACGTGATTTCCAAGACGAGCTTAAGTATATGCTATGGTTAGAAGAGGAGCGGGAGGTATATAGGCAAAAGTCTTGCGATATAATATTTATTGCCGACGAGGTAATAATAGATATTTTAAGCAGGCTGTAGTATATAGGTAGAGTGGAATGTTTTGTAAATTAGAAGATCAATTTTTAATATAGGCTATGTTATTATAGAAAACTTAGAGTGATGTCCTTGACAACTCGTGACTTGATTTCAGCATGTTGACATACTAAACTCTTTTTTTTTTACCGATGCCACCTCAATTCCCTACGGGGAGCAATTAATGCAAGGTTTATAGTCCAATGGTAACTATAGTGCTGTAATTTAGTGCTCTTACCAATATTTAATATTAGTTAGTGCTGTGACGTACCTACACGGCGGGCGTGTACTGCTGATAAACAATAGCGGAAGCGAGCGTAAAAGGAAAGTTCGTGTCTCCTAAGGCGTCACGCCTAAGGCTAGAATTAATATAGCTATAGGTATTTAATTATATGGAGATAGGAGATAGCGTGTTAGGGTTATAATAGAGGTTCGCTAGAACCCGCAGGCTAGAATATAACACGAATTAACACTAGTAGCATCAACAACGGCAACAACAAATACTAATAGTAGTAGTACTTAACCGGCTGACTGGTTTCTATATTACGATCTTAATTATAAAGTACTAATATGTAAAGAGCATAGCTATACAGTTTAAAATCTGTAGTTGCATCTATGTAGCTATTCCTTAATACTGTAAAAGATGTAAAAGGAAATCGTTAAAAAGTATAGCAAATATGCTTTTTTAGGCCTAAGGGATATGCTACTGCCAGCACTACCTAGACTATTATTTGAAATACCGCGAGACACTTTTTATACCACGAGGAAGTATATAGGTTTATTAGCATATAATAGAGTATAGAAGTATAGCAAAAAGATGCATAAATAGAAGTTAACTTAGCAAGACTTTACTCTTAAACTCTAACTTAAGAAGAGGTTTGGTTTGATTTCGGTATAATAAACATGCTAAAATCAAAACAACGAAACCTTTTGAAGCTTTGGTCTGATTTCGGCATGATAAACATGCCAAAATCAAAACAACGAGACCTTTTGGTAAATTTTTTTACCTAGTTTTAATATAAAAAGCTATTCCTTTCTGTTAAAATGTAATGCTTAACTTAATTTGTTTAAGGAAGGCTAGTAGCTATATAATACAATATTAAAGAGGCTGGCTTTACTAACCTCCTTACGCCACTAGTATCACGGCACTAGCAGTACTACGGTACCGGCAAATTGCCGCAAATTGCTATAGATAGCGGTCACGTGACGTAAGGTCATATAAAACTTCAAGCGGCACTACCTATCCTCCCCTTTCCTTTTCCTTAGCTTTTGTCGACCTAAATCGGAGTTCCTTACTACCATCGTAATACTATCTAACGACCTAGATCGTCTATACGAACTATGTCTTAGTTATCTCATATCTTGAGCTCGTATATCTCATCAAACGTCTTATTACCTATTTCTCTTAACTATAACCTACTAAATGACGACGTCGTCGTCATTGTATTTGGACCTACCTAATGTATATAGGGGGGCTTCTGGGGCCCTCTTTAATGAACGGAGTTCTCATTTCTAATCGTCCGTTTAACAGCTTTAGATCCTCGTTTATAGACAATCCAATTATACAGGCTTGCGCGCCCATCTCACCGTGCTCATGCCTTGATTAACTAAGTCGTTAACAACTAGAAGATCAATTCTTTATACTGTCGGTATTATAGCACCGTAATGCGTAACCTGGACAGGGAGCCTAGTTAGGGGTTTAGCTAAAGACTTGGCGTCCTAACGCGTATATATTACATCTCTACCTCCTATACATACCTCTTCTCTTTTCCTTAGCTTTATATCTTTATAATACAGCATTTATTTAAGCTTCGGTTCAGAGGCATTTATTTAAGCCGTAACATTCAGCATGTTAACATGCCAAAATCAGCCTTTTTTAATATATTAACATATTAAAATTAATCTTAGCGACTTAGTCAATCGAGCCATAAGCACGGCAAGGAGGATGCATACAAGCCTGCACAATTGGATTGTCTATTAACGAAGATCTAAAGCTAGAGAAAAGGAAAGGAGAAAGATAAGTGGCGCCGCTTGAGGTTTTATACAATTTTCTGGTCACGTAGGGGTCACGTAAGCCCTACGTCTACTATAACGTCTACCATAACTATAACTAGCTGCTATTTTCTACTGGTGCTATAACAATTAACCTCCCGTAGACGTAGAGCTTGTAACTATATTAGGGCCTATATAACAGCTCGTAGAGGTCTATAAAGTAAATGCATTATATATAGAGAGGGATATTTGCAAAGTTATAAAGTAATGTTTACATGTCGCTAAGGTTATTTTGATTTCGGCGTGTTTGTTATGCCGAAATCAGACCAAAGCTCCAAAAGGTCCCGTTGTTTTGATTTCAGCATATTTGTTATGCCGAAATCAGATCAAAGCTTAATTTTTCTTCCCTTTTTAAAATCATATGCCGCCCCAGCTGCCCTAAGGGCGCTATGCCAGGTCTTCTATTTTACAGAGGTAGTCCTAGGTAATTACCCGTCTCACTTACAGCAGTGATTCCGTAAGGCTCTTATCCGCCTATCTACCACGTGCTGTAGGTGTACGGTGCCCGGGAGAGAAGCAAACGCCTAAAATCGCCAAGTCTGAATCAAACGCCAGAGCAATGTAATTATAAGGATATATGCAGGCAGGGTAAGTTCCTATGCAAAGGAGATGATCGAAATCAAATAATCAAAAAGTAGTAAGTACCCAAATTACCTCCGTTTCGTACCGTATATTGGAGCCAGGCCTGTTTTACGGGCCTGTTTTCTTACCGTAATGCTATCCGTCTTCCGCCAATATCGTATATAGCGTCTGCCGTTAAGAGAAACTTAAGCGGTCACTTCCAGTCTGTTCCTGGCCTCTAGAAACTGCCCTAGGAGGCCTTCTTATACCATATAGATTGCTGCCTTTTTTACTAACTATGTTTCGTTTAAGATCTCTTAAATGCTCTAAGGTTGGCTATTATGCGACCATATTTCTTTCCTTAGTTTTTTGAAATTAGGACACTTGACCAGGACGTGTCGTCCTGTTTATTCATCCCCGCACGTACACCTTAAGTCAGGCGCACGTTTAATTCTGTAGAGGTAGCTCCTTAGAGCCACCTTTCCTGTTTAGATCTAGGTAAGTATAGCCAAAAGGGCCTTTGGCAGGTCGTTGTGTATCTTAAGTCTCTGCTTTAAAATCTTTAGTGCTAATCTGTATAACTCCCCTCTAGTTTCACCTCTCTCCTATTCCCTCTCCCAGTGTGCTTCCATTCGGGCTTTTATGTGTCTTTTTGCTGCCGCTAATAGGCTCTATAAGGAGGGGAAGGTGGGGGCCTTTTGTCCCGTCCCTTCCTTTCTCCATTCTGTTGCTTGCTTTGCCAAAATATCCGCTTATTTATTTCCTCCGATCTCCGCGTGCGAAGGGATCCAGTGTATTACAACTTTTATGCTTATCATCTATGCTGCTAAAAGCCTTTGCCTTATTCTATATACTAAGTACTATCCTAATTGATTCCGAGGCTTTACCACTACTTAAATCGCTGCTTGGCTGTCCGTGAATATCGTAAGTCTTCTAATTAGTAGTGAATATTTTAGTGCTAGGTCTAGGGCCAGTTAAAGGCCTCTTAGCTCTCCGGCGTATATGCTACTAACTTAGTTTGTCCCCATATAATTGGTTACCTCTATTCCTAATTAAGGTATGCATACTAACGCCGACCTCCCCATTGACTTTGCTTCCGTTAGTATACGCTAAGAAGTGTCTTAGGTTGTCTTTAGTTTCCTACACAATCTAGTCATACTCCTGCTTTGCTATTTCTTTATCCCTAATAATATAGGTTTATAGTAGTTCGACCTAGGGGCAGAGCCTCTCTGGGCGGATCTCTTTTATAGGTGGTGTTCCCTCAGGGAGGCGTAGCATGGCATTATTTTCCAGTTTCTGGAGAGGGCTATACCATTGATATTTACTTAGGGCAGATCTTCTTAGTTATAGGATCTTATAGTATAGCGGTAAGCCTCTAATACGATTTAGGGAGGACTCTACTACGCGGTAAAGCGCTACTTTAATAAGTGGGATATGTATGTCGACTTCCAGTGCGGCTCTAGCTATAGTCCAAAATGCTCCCGTTATAAGGCAGAGCGCTTTATGTTGGACCCTTGCAAGCACCCGGTGACGATAGTACTAAAAGAGTCCTCTATATGCGTTTCCTGCTTATATAAGCAGAGTCCCTTCTTATTCGGTCTCCGCAGTAACTACTTCGGTATCTATAGTAGTTACCCTAGACCCCGTAGATATAGGCCTATATTAAGGCCTATATTCCTTATAAATAGATTCCATAGCTTTATTCATTCTTTTATCCTCAGATCCAGTTCATCACCCAGTAAACTTATTTAGCTCTTTTAATAAACCTACGTCCTCCTTCCGGTATATACCAGCAGGAGGCTGCGTATAGCATACGTGGTACAACTGCGGCAGTATACAGCCGTCTTATATGTCCGGCTGTAATGCCCTACGTAGTTCCTGCAATGCCAGATAGACATACAAGCTGGCCTGTTAACCGTTTAACGACGTGGCCTAGGTGTGCCTTTCCGGATAGTTGGTTGTCTAAGATAACTCCTAAGTATTAGGCCTTTATTGTTGGTTGGATCGTCTATGTCCTTCCGTTCTTTAGTTAAAGCACTAAAGAACGCTTCCCATTCTCTTCCAATATCTTCTTTCTTAGGGGGATAAAGTATATAAGCTCGTACTTCTGTAGTGCGAATATTAAGGCGTACTGGTTTGCCCACTTTTCCGCCCTTTTGTACAGCATCGCCAGCGTCTTTGTTGTTTCTTCAGTAGTTCTTCCATTTACCATAATGCTTATATTGTTAATATAGCCTATAACGAGTCCGTGTCTAAGCCCGTCTTCGTCCATAGCTATATCTAGGAGGTCGACGTTATAAAATAGGTAGAGGATTGGTGATATTGGTAAGCCTTGTGGGATCCCTATTAGTGTAGGGAACCTTTCTAATATGCCTTCTAGTAGCTTAATGCAGGTAGACTTTCCTATAAGAAAGCTGTTAATCCAGTTAACCATTAGGGTGGGTATTCTTCGTTTCTAGAGGCAGTGGATAAGCCTATAGTGTAATACGTTGTCAAAGGCTCCGCTTACGTCAAGCATAAGCAGGCTTACTATGTCTTCTTCTCCCGTTTGCCACGACGCGTGTACCTTCTCCAAGAGGAGGTGCACCGCGTATTCGCAACCAGCTGCTGCTCTTCCACCTGTGTGAGTGCGTAGTAGGAGGCCATAGGCGTCCGCTATAAAGAGTAGTCGTTTTGCAAGCAGATCAAAGCTTCAAAAGGTCTCGTTGTTTTAATTTCAGCATGTTTATCATGCCGAAATCAAACCAAAGCTTCAAAAGATCTCGTTGTTTTAATTTCGGCATATTTGTTATACCAAAATCAGACCAAAGCTCCAAAAGGTCTCGTTGTTTTAATTTCAGCATGTTTATTATACCGAAATCAAATCAAAGCTTCAAAAGGTTTCGTTATTTTAATTTCAGCATATTTATTATGCCGAAATCAAACCAAAGCTTTAAAAGGTCTCGTTGTTTTGATTTCGGCATATTTGTTATGCCAAAATCAGACCAAAGCTCCGAAAGGTCTCGTTGTTTTGATTTCGGCATATTTGTTATACCGAAATCAAATCAAAGCTTCAAAAGGTCTCGTTGTTTTGATTCGGCATATTTATTATACCGAAATCAAACCAAAGCTTCGAAAGGTCTTGTTGTTTTAATTTCGGCATATTTATTATACCAAAATCAGACCAAAGCTCCGAAAGGTCTCATTGTTTTAATTTCGGCATATTTGTCATACCGAAATCAAATCAAAGCTTCAAAAGGTCTTATTGTTTTGATTTCGGTATGTTTATTATGCCGAAATCAAACCAAAGCTTTAAAAGGTCTCGTTATTTTAATTTTGGCATATTTATTATGCCAAAATCAAACTAAAGCTTCAAAAGGTCTTGTTGTTTTGATTTCGGCATATTTGTTATACCGAAATCAAACCAAAGCTTCAAAAGGTCTTATTGTTTTAATTTTAGCATATTTATTATACTGAAATCAGACCAAAGCTTTCTAAGGCTACTTTCAGTTTAACGCCTCTCGTCCAACTTATATCTGTAATTTATTATACGTCAAGATTAGCGGCTAAGATACCCCTAATCTATATCTAATATAGAAGAGCTAAATCGATATAGGTAGTCACGATCGTTTAATAGCAATATATATAAAGGCTCAGTCAATAAAACAGGATCTATTAGTAGCCAGTAAACTAGAATTCCAAGACAAGGACTAGAAGAAAGTCAGGGAAAGGACATATCTATATATATAGTGCCAAGTCCCTAGCCAAGCTCCTAACTAGGGTTTATAACAGTGCCGTAACAATATCTATAGCAGTAAAAATACTACTCTTTACTATATTAGGTTAAGTAGCAACGAGGCTAGCTTCTGTTATAAGAATAAATTATAATCCCCAGCTTAACGTAAAGCTAGTTCTGCATAAAGTTATATACTGCGTCTACGCTATCTTTTGGCATGCCTTTAACTAATTTAATTTATATCTCCGCATCTGTTCTACAGAATACTTGCTAAATAGTCTAAGGCGTGACGGCCCTAATAGAGAACTTCGGCACTAGCATTATTCCCATTTTACCTCCCGGCGTTATAACTAAGTAAGCTTATCCTACTCTTCTTCAAATTATTACTAAATTTTCCAGGCTAAACCGTTAGGGAAAACAATAGATGGCTTTTATTTACAGCTTGCTAAACGGGTAAGCGCCTTTTATTAACCCTATATGCACGTTGCTCTAGAAACATATATACCAGCCGATTAAAGCCAGCGAGGCTATTACCATTGGGCAAATCAAGACAGGCATTGAACGACCTCTTTTAGAAGGGATTAACGCGGCGGTAGGGGAAGGCAAAGTGTTATATACTGGCTTGGAAAGTATATGTGGTGGAGATTTATAAAGTACTACTACGACTAATCAGGTCACGTCTGATTAGGATTTTAAAGGCAGTAGGCCTCTAAATCATAGAAGATAATTAAATGGGTAGTAATTTTAGATAGTAGTATGTAATGCAACCTAACGATCAAATTTGCAATTACTATAATATTATATATAACAGCTATACTAAAGGAGTATTTGTTAGAGTGTTATACCTAAGTAGTTCTTAGTATATAAACACGCCGAAACAACCATTTTCTAACTCTAGTTTTGATAAGGCTATACACGGTTATGCTTAGTATAGTAAGCTGGTCTATATCGATTACCAGCTTTTACACAAACGCATCTGTTTAAATAGCAGCCTAATTGATAATTACATCCCCGTAATCCGTATAGCTTACTATTTCACTCCTTAACGTTTATATTAGAACATATTATAGACCATATAAAATAAGGGCTATGCTAAACATACCTCTAATAAGGCTAAGAACTTAACTAGCTCCTCTGTAGATCCCTACGGCCAAGCTTAGTGCCGTAAACTCTATAGCCGTTTAACGTTTTAAAGTTTCGCCCCAAACTCTTTTACTAGATCTTCGTTTATTATCTTTAGATAATATAATTTGAGAATTAATTGATGTATAACCTATACCATGTTTCTAGAATCCCAACTTATAGTGCCTGATATAAGTACGTTACTAATAGAGTATAGAGCGTAAACAATCCCTGCGGGCTATACCATGTCATTACCTTGCTCTAGGTATAATACAAACGGAGCTGGTTGTGGCGCGTCGCTATTATTATTCGCCCATTCCTCCAGCTCTATTTCCTGTAACTTTGGCCATATAATCTATAGCTTGCGTCCTTCTTCAGCCGTTATAGTTGTTATCACTCCATGATAGTCCATATATAGTAGTGAGAATATATCTACCTTACCGCAGATCTAGAAGGCCATATAAGAAGACAGGTCTGCCGGCTAGAACTCTATACATTTTCCGCTCTAGTCCAACTCCTTTAAGTCCCTCAATATAGTGTACGCCAGTATATTCGCTAAGCATTCAGGTACCTTATTCTGTTTTCGTGCTTTAAGATTTAAGAAGTTAACTGGACCTGCATATTTATCGCGAAATATCGAAATCGCCTCTTCCAAAGGAAGGAATCTAGGTTTTAGGTATTCTCCTTCCTCGTCTATTAGTTAATTATAGGTATATACGTCGATGCCGGGCTTAGTTGAGAGGTACATTAGATACTCTTTAGTTAGCATCGTTGGTATTTTTGGCTTTAACACAGCTAGTATAACTAGTAGCACTGTAGGACTTCCAGTTTCTAGTATTTTACGTGCTTCGGCAGTGGAACAAACTACATATTTTTAACGGTGCGAGTTATCATAC
This sequence comes from Cenococcum geophilum 1.58, assembly GCF_001692895.1. NCBI lineage: Eukaryota > Fungi > Ascomycota > Dothideomycetes > Gloniales > Gloniaceae > Cenococcum > Cenococcum geophilum. The sequence continues at coordinate 25,679 of NW_027137691.1, forward strand.
TCGTGGTTCTTCCAGTCTATACGCATATACTCATTATAGGATATCGGCTCTCCTGGCTTACAACGCTCCAATATCTCCTTGTAGTGAGGTAGCTCATATCCTAGCCTAGACTTTATATATCGTAGGCTCTCTACCTACTCACGCACACGTGCATATACTTCATTCTTTACTACTTTAGTTACGAGTTTACGTACTTCCAGTAAATCAACTACACTACTACTGGAGGTTGTGTTCTGCTAGTGGTTTGCATGTATATTTAAACCAAGGTATGCAACTCGGCTTAGGAGGCTCCTAGTAGCTGGCATAACTACAGAGCTATGGCGTAAGCGGTTATGTCGGGCTTTCTAACTTCAAGATACTAATTGGTCGCACTTATTGCACAAGTATTATTCGCCCTTAATTGTCCGTACGACAATGCTTTTAGGGTGGAGTTTTCGCATATGCCGAGCCCAATTTGCTATCATAATATCCTTTTCGCAACTTTCACAGTATCTACTAACAGTGGGGGAGGCGTTTGGCATATTGTTTTTGTAATAAAGAGTATAGATAACTAGAAGCCGATGACGCCGGTTATAAAGGTTAAGTCTTGTATAGTTTTAGCATAATAATGCGCCAGAATCCTGGTCGTAGATACTAAGACTAATTAATCTAGGGGATATACCGGTTGATGGGGTTACATCGCGTAGCGCGGTTTGTTTTAGCATAACAATATACTAAAATCGGATTTGCGAAAATAGAGAATAGTCGGTTCAAGATGAGTGTCGAGACGAGTATTAAGATAAGTATTAAGACGAGTGTTAAGAGTGTTGAGATAAGATGGGTGTTGAGATAAGTGTTAAGATGTTAAGATAAGTGTTAAGATAAGTGTTAAGATAAGTATTAAGATAAGTGTCGAGATAAGTGTCGAGATAAGTGTTAAGATAAGTGTCGAGATGAGTGTCGAGATAAGTGTCGAGATAAGTGTCGAGGTAAATGTCGAGGTAAATGTCGAGGTGAATATTAGGTATTAAGATGGGTGTCGGTATAGCGACCGTCAATAAGCTAAGTGCACTTATTAGATATAGGAGATAGAAGATAGGGACCTAGGTTAGGGCCCTAGGACAAAACACCTAGATCTTTTTCTACACATCTCGCTGTCCCTTTAGGGTGGAAATTATACTACAAGTAGGAGGCCTATGGGTGTATATATATATACAGGGCGATTAAGGGAGTAAGGGCAGGCACACTATCAATTTTACGGCAATCTTAATTTAAGTGGAAGCATAGTATAAGCAGTAGGGCAAGATAGGTAATCAGGACACTTCTTTATAGGAGTCTCAAAGCAACAACCTAACGGTATTTTCCTCCTATTAATGTAGTACAGGTGTTACCTGGGGGGTATATACTGTATACCTCTTATATCTCCCTTAGAGTTTTTTTGTACCTAAATTAGCGGAATTAGTCTATATAGACCTAAAACGGGGACCGCATCGGACGTTAAACAAAAATTAATAATAATAATTATTATTATTTTGCGATATCCCTAAAATTATTACGTGTAGTTACGATTATAAATCGCGGTATTCGGAAACGGTAATCTTATTATAAATCGCCCAACTCCTTGTTGTTACGTGCTGCTACGTTAAATAACAGATCTATTAACCAATATTTTTCTTCAGTCCTCCCACCTATACCAATTTAGCAAGACCCTATATCCTCTAATAATATATATACAACGTATATCTATCCGCGTATACTTATAGCCTAACCTATACCCTTAACACCGCCATCGTCGCCTCCGTTGCTATTAGTGCCCTTAATATCTAGCCTAAACTCGGAGTGTCTACTAGTCGTAAGTTAAAGAGTTTCAATATACCAATTCTCGTCACTAACTGCGGCTTCTTGTAATTATAGGCTGTACCTATACTAAGTACACATCCCTCGACCGACGAAGTTACAGATCTGCCGTTATTATATACTAACCACCAAATTAGCCAAAGTGATAGCAAAAGTTCCTCAATAAATGATGACAACGACTATTTTTAGGAGTCTTAACTACAAGAACGCAGCAATAGCAGTACCGGTCATAAATATAGCACATCTTTTACCGGGTAGCGACACCACCACCATCTTTAACCAGGATGCTTCGATAGAAACAGATTAGCCGTCTTACGCGCAGCCTAAGGACTCTTAGCTAGATATAATACTAGCCAGATACAATGTTTCAAAGCTCTGCTAGGCTGGATTAAGTAAAAACAACGTCGATTAAGCTACTAGAGCTGCTTACTAGAAACTGGGCTAGGTGTTCTAAATAAGAGCATCAAGTAATATATAACCAACATGGCGGTATAGGGCGTGTTTTTAGCGTAAATAGAGGTTTTTAAGCCCAACTGCGTCTTAGGACCACCATATCTTCGCTATACTTTAACGTTAATAGTAAGTACAGTGCTAAGAGGGCAGGTAGAATACCTAGATTCCATCCTCGGAAGTTTAACTAAGCAAAGGAAGATATTAAAATAGTATAGTGTAAATATAGTCGTATCCAAGCCAAGTTTGTTATAAGCTGTTTAGTGGATGGCCTAAGCCCAAAATAGTTAGCGTGACGCGTCGATATTACTATTTTGGCATGTCTACATACCAAAAGGTCCAACTCGCTCCAATTGTCCACCTTCTCCCCCAACCTATCAACCAATTCTCCATACGATTATACACAAAATTCTTCGTTAAGTCCACCATATCACACTGCCCACCAATAAGCCCTAAGACGTAAGCGCTAGAGAATTCGTAAAGACTTTAAGATGGTGTCGAAAAACGTCCCTCCACACCTTCGCGAAGGCTATAAATGCAACCCGCCTCCTATTCCAGTTTCTACAGATAAAGTAGCTATAGTGGCTTCTGATTATACCCGTCCGGCCTTAAGATATTTCTTAACTAATCGTGGCCCATTAAAAGTCAAGCAACGCTCACAGTAAGTGTTTAACGTATTATCTCACTTCTACGCCTCGCGTTTTCTTTCCATTCTTTCTAGCCAGTACTTATAATTATATAGATATAAAGTAAAGCAAGTATTCCCAACCGCTGCCCTGCAGCCATTATTACAAAACCTCCCTAAGTCACCCCAAATTCCTAGCTAGCAACAGCATCCGCTTAACAAAGTCCAAGAGACCAGCACCGAGCTTATAAAGCAAGCAACTAGCATTACTATTGGGATTGGTAATAATACGCCGGCATTATCTTCTCCTCGCCACAACGCTAAGAAGTATACCACTATAAAGAACGCGGAGTTCTAGGTGATAACCAGACCTATAGCGTCTAAAAGCTATAGATGGCTAAAAAAACGGGATATAAGAACTTCCATAAAGGGTAATAATAATGATGGTGGCGTGTTATTGAAGTCGAATAGTAACTAGGACCCTACCTATCACATTAGAAAGATTACTAATTGGGGGGGAAACTGGCTCCCAGCTCTGGTAGAATGGGAAGGCCGTAGAGGATTTTCGGGCCGCAATTTCTATAACTGTATTAAGGCTTAGATAAATAAGTCGGAAAAGGTAAGTAAGAAAAACATGGATATCAGCGATCCTGCTTTCGTTACTAAAACCAACAGTGAGGTTGCACCACGCTTTTAGATCCTATCTACCCTTAATACAGAGTCACCACAATTATTTTGGCGGATATACTAAGGATAAGCGCCAGCTCCGTTATCTGATTACGATCCTACTAAGCAGCCATGGTGGGAGACCTATATATCAGCTACCTCCGCCCTTCTTTTACCAATTAACGTCCCTAAAGCAAAGCTTGATACTGTTGAATTTACCTACGCCTTGGCGATCAAAGACTTCGGAAGCAATGGCGCTATAAAGAAACATGAAGAGGCTAAGAATGCGAAAAAGCTTAGCGCCGCCGAGAAAAAACAGCTTAAGCTCCAGAGGAAGCGTAACTACCCAGAAATTACTAAAACTTTTATACCTATTAACAGGAGCCTAAAGCCTAAGGCGAACGTGTATCTTCGCCCTGCCTATTCTGGAGATATTGTCCAGATAACTAATCTCTACAACTATTACATTATTAACACTATATACTGTTCTGAGTTTAATCCGCGTACGATATAGAATCTTATTAACCGCCTTGCCGACATCCTAACAAATAGACTGCCGTAGATTGTTACGGTTAATCGGTCTAAAGATACTGGTCTTTACAGCTTATGGGTAACCCATATCCCCAAGAAAATAGTAGGTCTTACATACGCCGATGATTTCTATTACCCTAGAAGCATGTACCGCTACACAGTTAAGTTAAATATCTTCACCCACCTAGATTACTGTAATAAAGGAATTGGTAGCTGCTTAATAGACAAGATATTAAATCTTATGGATATTAAGTATTAGGCCAGGGCCGGATATAAATAGATAGCTAAAGCAGACATATCTAGGTCTATAGGTAGCTGAATTGTTAAGACTGTAATCTGCTAGGTGCTGTATAGTGTAGGTAATAGCACTAATATTCTCTAGACCGCTGAATTTCTCCGACGCTTCGGCTTTAAGAAAGCGGGTAATATTTAGTGTATAGGTTTTAAGTGCGATAAGACGTAAGCGGTGCCTTCTAGTTAAAACCAACACTAAACAAGCTAACTATACCCAGAGTTAACGTGGCTACGTTTCAGTACACAACCGGTAAGGACATTAACGTGGGATTTGGTCCTATAAACCCGCTTTAGTTAACTATAGTCGCCTTTCCGCTTAACATCGCTTCGCCTTATAAGTCGCTATATCTACGCTATCTACCTACTCCTTAATTATCTAAAAGAAGCGGTCTATCTTATAAAGCTTCCATAGTTCCCTACTAACGACATTACGGAAAGCGTCGCTTACGTAGACCTTACTTATACCAGAATGCCTGCAAGCTTTTATATAGAGATCAGTTAAAGATAAATACATGGCATTATAGTTCCAGGCTATTTCTTTTGCTGGCCTTTTTTATTTTATAAAATTAAGCTCTAGATCTTACCCATGGTATATATCCCCTAATCTCATTTTCTAAACAGCCTCATGCTTGTTAATCCTGTCCTTTAGGATTGACATAAAAATGCTTGCCACAAATATTTAGTAAGTATTTTAGTATTAAAAACAAGGATTGCGTTAATGACTTTCTTTCAGAGGCGAGACCATAGATACTTCAATTTGCTACTCTGGCTTAGTCTTTCTTTTACTTATAAAATAGATATAAGATAACTAAGTTCCTTACTCTAATACATCGAATATACTCGAAAACGTATCTTGTTTAATAACTCCATCTAAGATAGCACCAAATAACCACGCTTAAGCACGCCTGGAGTAATCGCGTCCTTCTAAACCGCCACTATGCCAAAATTCCTATCCTATGTCTATCTTACATTATATCCGAGAGCTTTATTAACAATGTCTATAATACTCTGTGGTATTTAAACCTGCCACTTTCTAACCACCTTTCTAACTTTAAGGGTGTCCGATCCGGTAGATACCTTAGGATTTCTTCTCTTACTTCTAGTCACTTTTTAAGGGATCTTAAGACTTAAAGGGGAGAGCAATAATTGCCGCTATTTGCGCTTAGGTACTTCTACGCTTTCTAATAAGACTAACCTAACCTTAGCGTTTCCGTATTTAGTTTCACTATATTCTAGCTCTTGATCCCACCTACGCATTATAGTATATTAAGTAACCTCGTCACAGGACCCCCTTATGACTAAATCCCAGCAGTTTTCGAGGTCCTTACCCTTAGGTACTACTTCTTTGCTAATTTAAATAGTAATACCACCCACCTGGTCCCTTACCAGCCTGCACATTTCCCTAACAATCCTTCTTGCACCTAGAACCTTTAATATTGTGCCAGCAACAATAAAAGCATCTAGCCTTGCTCTTAGGTTAGACATAATAACAGATTTAATTGCCTTATTATCAGGATTCTGCCTATTATATAATACCATCCAAGGACGAAGATTTCCAACGCCATGGCTCCGTTTACCGGCTTTTACATAAAACTTATCGTTATCCTCACAGTCTGCGTATATAGGTTAAATAGGCCCATTAAAAAGCTCGGCTTGAAAATTAGAAACCCTATAGCACTTTAAGTAGACTATCTCCCTAACGTATCCATAAAGCTAAATAGTCTTTAGCCAAGGTGCTTTCTTTAACAAAGGCACCTCGGTCCTTAACGGTTCCATTATAGTGTCAATTCCATCAACATTCTGGGAGTATAATCGTAATAGACGGCTATCGTGAGCCAAAGTCGCAAGTAAATAATAAAAGGCAGTTGGTTTTGCTGACCTTACGCTTGCCGAGAGGGTTCGTAACATATCGTGGAAAGAGGAGGTAGAGACGTCGTTGTGATACACGGAAGCATTAAAGAGATCCTTTCCCAAAGATGTCCGAAAGGGCCTATTGCTAAAAGTGTTAAATAGCCCAGCTGTGGATTGGAAATCAGGAACTATTTAGAAAGTTAGCTATATAGAGTAGAAACGGTATTTGTCTAGGATTGACGTACTCCTAGCGGATATAGATATACCCGCACTAATAAGTGCGATAATCCTACGCTTTTCATGCAAAACGTTAAAAAGTTAGTTAAGTTGGATTCTCTAAGCGGCATCAAACCCCCTATGTTGCAAATTGAGGTGTTCGGTCGTCCGCGATATAGACTCTGCTATGCCTCTCTTCCTAGCTGGTAAGCTAGTATTATAACCAGAAGCTTCTCTAGGGGATACACTACTCTTATAAAAAGGATGTATAAAGGAGAATATTATAACAAAGGAATAATTTGAAGTCTTATATTGTCTGTAAATGTTTTCGCATAGAATATACTAGGCGCGCTAGACTTAAGGCAGCCTAGCGAGAACTTCCTATTTTTGGTATAATCGCATACTAAAATAAAAATAAATTCCGCGACGTGACTTACTCCGAACACTTATCCACTAAGCCCACCGTCTCTATATATTAAACACCATATTAATGCCTTCCAATGCAATGAAATCCCCTAATATAATAGAAGGCCTTACAGTCAAATGGGCAAGGGAAATGGTGAGCGCACGGCATTAGCAATTGAGATTAACTTAAGTTACTAATTGGCAATAGTTACACCTTAGTCTTAAAGCGTTTCTAGCCTATAGTAGCTCCTTTGTTCTTAGTGTAGTTAGCGAAGGTAAGCTACCTATACTCGCAACCGTTTTAGATTAATGCTACTACCTTTTATAGTATTCTTTATAGAGAAGAATACGTATTTTATTTAGAATACTTGGCAGCGACAATATGCAGAACAACAAGTAATTCCGATCACGTTATTGGCTTAAATTGGTTTTAATTTATAGCTAAGCCTTACTAAATCAAACTCGCCGTTTAAGCGCTTTCGGAATATAATAAACGAGCTATCCTTGAAGTAGTTAACGATGGCAAGTTATATAGTCGCTATTTCTATATTCTAGTGCTAATGTTATCCCTAGTTATCTGCGGTAAATAGTCTAACGAAGAAGCCTGCCTAGTGGCCGGGGTTAACGGCGAAGACTTTAAAGAAGAAGACGATATTGGTGCCGAATGTGAACTTAATACCGCCAAATATAAAGGAGCTATGTTTAGGTCGGATGAGTTAACTAGCTAGCCTGAAATGGATTACAATATGCACTTTAATGAGGCTATTCCAGAATATGACACAACCTCTAACAAGTCTGGGCTAGACTACAATATTGGTTCCGTTAAATGTAGGCTAGAATACAATATGGGCTCCGACGAGTATAGACTAGACTGCAATATAGGGTCTAACAAATTTGAGATAGTAGCTGGGCTAGATTAAAATATAATATCGAACCCAAATATAAGCACTAAGGAGTATATAACAGCTAAGGACCAAGAGGGTTTTAAAGCATCTCAGCGCGTTATAAGTCCAAAAATCCGTGGTGGTGAAGAGGTTAAGAACTATAACACCAAATTAGACGAGCTAATATATAAAGCTAAGGTATCCGATATAAGGTCCGACGATTCTTATATACTAGCCGAGCTAAATAAGACTACTAAAACGAGCGAAAACGATAATAAGCCAGCAGCTACGGGAGAGAGCATAAACTATATTGCGACTACGCCAAAGGCACCCGGCACAGTTGTTATAAAGGATAAGGGAAAAGGTTAGGGCCTTAGGGGCACTAGAATGGGTAGGACTAGTCCACCTATTGTGGATTTAGTATTATCTAATTCCTCACCCAGCATGCGCAAAAAAAAGCGCCCCACTTCAGGAATATTTGCGCTGGGCCCAATTATAAAGAAGCCTAAATAATGTCATTATAAGGGGAAGGAAATAAAGCAAATGCTGCAATTTGCTGAATTAGGCTAGGTAGGGGCTAAAAAGGCATTTATAGCTTTAGAATTGTTATTAGGAAGTAGCTCCTAAGCCCAATTATATCTAATATTAAGCTTAGAAATAGAAGCTAGCCATACACTTTCCAAGCACTTATAATATGCCTTTTAGAACACCATGTATAAGTAAAGGGTAGTTAATTAATAAATTATGGCATGGGAACTAAAAATATATCTATACCTTTTAAGGTTATAAAGGACAGACGGGCGCGCTAAACTAGGAAGAGCCTAGCTAACATGCTTTTAATATAAAAATATACTGAAATCAAAACAAACCCTCTGCAACGCGACCAACCATCCTCCTAAAAACTCTACTCCTCTACTCTACTCTATAGTAGCAAAACCAAATGCTTTAAAGAAGGCTTACGCTTTCTATTATCCTTACTATAATTACCTACTAACCGGACATATAAAATGGGAGACCGTAAGCTCGAACAGGCAAAATAGATAGTAAGCGCGGCATAACGAACAGGTTAGGTATATTCCACTAACTAATAATAGCTAACGCTTGCTACCGAAGATTTATTTTAATATAGTGGTCTTTATATACTTAACGTAATTACGAATAGTAAGTTCCACATATTTATTACTGCGATAGAATAACGCTAATATACTCGTAGTTCTTTTTCCAGAACTTAACAACAAGAAGGAGAAGTACAATAGGGAAAAGTTTCGGGTATAAGCAAAAGTAGAAGCTATTACTTAGACCAATTACCCTTTCTACTAACTTATACTAGGTTAAACTCACTATAGAGACTCTAATGAGATTTAAGAAGCGGGCCGTCCTTAAGGTTATTAACGATAGTAAGTCACAATTATAGATGCCTGCACCTTATGCTAATACCCTATTAGTTCTCTATAGCCTGGAGGCTAACTTAGAAAGCGCGAGCCTATAGTCCAAAACTAGTAAAGCTAAAAGGCTCGCATTAAGGAAGAAGCCAGATAGCCATACGGAGCTTAATAAAAAGTATGCTGTACCAACGCAGACCAATGATATCGTAGAGCTTAAGGAGAAGGGAACTGCTGCCAGTCCTTCTCCAGCCAATCCTAAAAGAAAACAAAAAGATTAGGTAGAGTTATTATCACTAAGTAATAGACCGAATAAACAGCGCCGGGCGAAGCAGACAAATTAGGGGTGGGAAAGACAATGGCACGTATTACGAATATAAGAAGTCAAAATTAGTGGGCTCTAAATACCTAGGTAGCTGTTATAGCGAACCTATATAACTTTTCAATGGCAGTCATAGTTTCGGCATGTTTATATGCTAAAAGACCACCTAATTATCAATATAAATTATTCTAGTTACAGTGCAGACTAATATAATGCGCACGAATAGAACTATCCTTTACTTTTTATGCCATGTCATAAAGCCTTTTAGATTAAAGCTATTATTAGTAGCGGGGCATCTAGTAATACTGTTAGCGTTTTAAAGACGCCAGATAGCTAGGCCTCTATAACCTAGTTAGGTGTATTAGAATAATTTACAATAATATCCGCATTCTAATAACATGTTGTTGCCGTTTTATAGTATTATAGGAAACGATTTTGGCATAATATCATGCCAAAGGGTTGTTAGCGGCAGGCGCTAAAGTTTATTAGCTGCCTTTTGTAGAACAATTAAAACAACCTCCGCGACGCGACCACCGTCTCAAAAACTCCACTCTTCTCCTTTACTTGTTTTATAGCAACCAAAACAGCTACCTTAAAGAAGGCTCACATATACTACTTTCCTTGCCATCTTTATAACTACTAAAACGCTCTAGTGCGATAAGGGACTAAGCAAAGGAGTAGGTAAGTACGTAACATTATTAGAACTAATTAGATTCGTACCACTAACCAATAACAGCTAAAGCTTTCTATTAAGGAGACAATAGAATTCGGTAGGCGGATAGTCCTTTACGGGATTACCTAGGGTAGGTCTTACAAATTTATAGTATTAGAGCAATACTAATACCCTCTAGCCATGTACCTAGACAAGTCAATATACTTTAAGGAGCCCACTAAAGGGTTTCTTAATGCTAAGAAATAGGTAAGCGATATAATATTACTAAAACGAATCGGCTTTAGTATATAGCTAATTTATACTAGATAAAGTTTGCCACTAAAGCACTGTTAGAATATAATAAATAGGCCGTTCTTAACGTGGTCAATAACGGCAAGCAATATAGCCATTATATCGGTATTGCAATGCTAATACTTTATTAGTTCTCTTTGGCGAAAAGATAGATAAAGAAACTATAAACGCAAAGAGCCGTGGGCCTCTAATAGCTGAGAAAGGTCACGAAGACTTTAATAACAATGAAGACCGTTATGCTAAAGGGAATGAGGATATCAATACTAAAGAGGATAAGGGCATCAACGCCGAAGAGGATAAGGATATCGGTATTAAAGAAGGTAAGGGCGTCGGCACTAAAGAGGATAAGGATATTAGTACTAAAGAGGATAAGGATATCGGTACTAAAGAGGATAAGGATATCGGTACTAAAGAGGATAAGAACATCGGTACTAAAGAGGATAAGGACATTGACACTAAAGAGGATAAGGATATCAACACTAAAGAGAATAAGAATACCGACACCGAAAAGAATGAGGATTATAACACGACATCGCATAAATTAACAGCTGGGTCTAAGGCAGATTCCGATACGGAGTCTAATGAGTTTAGTACACCAGCTAAGCTAAAGCAAGATGCGAGCCTAATAAATGCTGGAGCATTAACTAAGGTCGCTAAAAGTAATACAGCCAGTAAATATATTGCCAGCATCGATAAACTTGCGGATTTAGTGAACCAGAGTGGTCCTTCTAAACTTAATTCTACTCCCGCAAAGGATTGCAGAAACCAGAAGGCTGTTAACTTGAAGTAGGAGAAGGGACGTTCACCGGCGACTAGTAAGATATCTTCCTCCGGAACGGACAAGAAGTAAAAGTCGAGATTATTTCCTATCTAGTCGGGAATCAGTCAAGTCAGATAGAGGCTTAAAAGGCATTTCTAGCTTGTAGAGTGTTATAGGGAAGCGGCTCCTAGGCTAGATTATATAGAAAGCCAACATTAGGCTAAGAAATAGAACCTAGCTATTCACTTTCAGTGCATTTACGCATGTCTTTTGGTAAACTATACCAGCTAAAGGTAGATAATTAATAAATTCTGGCATAGAAATATGCTAAAAGCGTATCTATACCTATTAAGGCTGCAGAAAACGGGTAAAGCGCGCTAACTAGAAAGAGCCTAGCCGGAGCTGATATACTTTTAATATAAAAACATGCTAAAATCAAAACAATCCCTCTACCGCCAACCATCCTCTTACAAACTCCACTCTTCTTCTCTTCTCTATTCTACAGCAATAAAACCAAAATACTTTAAAGGAGGCTCCTACCTTCTATTCTCCGCGCTATTTTATCCTACTAGCTAAACAACGCACAAAACACCTTAACGCAATAGGAGACCAAGATAAACTCAAACGGGCAAAGGAGGTGGTAAGCGCGCAGCACCACTATAATAGATTGGGTTCGTTACACTAATCAATAACAGTTAAAGCTCTATACTGAAGATTTATTTCAATATAGTGGCTATTATATGCTCAATGTAGTTAGGGACGGTGAGTATTGCATACGTGATACTAATTTGGAATAATGCTAATACTATTATAGCACTTTTTCCGGAACGCGACAACAAGAAGGAAAAAAGCAAGAAGAAAGTCCGTACGGAAATGCAAGTAAGCGCCATTACTCTATTTAGACGAATCACCCTCGTTCTATTAACCTATACTAGGTTAAACTCGCCATAAAGACGCTAATGGAATTTGAGAAGCGGGCTGTCCTTAAGGTTATTAATGATAGTAAGTCGCACAGTTATAGATGCCTGCACTTATACTAATACCCCGTCAGTTCTCTACAGCCCAGAGGCTGACTTAGAAGGCGCGGACCCGCAGTCCGACCCGCAGTCCGACCCGCAGTCTAAAGATCACACTAAAGACAAAAAGCCTGCTGTATAAAAGAAGCACGATAATATCACAGAGCTTAAGAAGCAGGTGGACCAGCTAATTGCTACTACTCCTTCTCTATCTAAGCCCAAGAGAAAGCAAAAGGATTAGGTAGAGTCACTATTACTAAGCAATAGACTAAATAAATAACGCCGGGTGAAGTAGACAAATTAGAGGTGGGAAAGGCAATAGCACGTATTGCGAGTTAAGATTAGTGGGCTCTAAATACCTAGGTAGCTGTCTTAGCGAACCTATATAACTTTTTAATAGTAGTAGTAGTTTCGACATGTATATATGCCGAAAGACCACCTAATTATCAACATGAATTATTCTCGTTATAGTGTAGACTAATATACTGTGCACGAATAGAACTATCCTCCACTTTTTATACTAAGTCGCGAAGTTGGCAACTCTATAGATGCGATACCGTATAATATCCCTTAGGACTTACCTAAAGTTATATTCGGGACTATATAGTATTAACAATAAATATTAAAGTCGTAGTATTCCAAAAAATCACCAGAAGATTAATGATTGTGGTTTTGGCATATTATTATACCAAAAGGCGGTAAGTAAGCCAGTTGTTAATAGCAACCTTAGAGTTTTCAAAAACATTCACAATAATATCGCCTATTTTCCCCTACCACCTACTTCCGAACCTATTGTTCCGAAAAATCAAATATTCTCTTTACAGCTAAGCTTATTTCTTCAACCTAGCCAACTTCTTTCAACTTAGCCACTCTCTATAATGACAGATCTAGTTATCCTAAAAAACAAGTCCATTCTACGCGAAGTTCCGCCAACGCCTACTATTAGAGAAGTAGTAGTTAAAGTAGGTCCTTGTAATAAAGTAAATCTAAAACCGCTTACTAACACGCGCTTAGCTCCTTAGGGGAATGTCTAAACTTCTAGAAGATTTTCATAATGACCCGGTATAACATGCACACTATATCCGCCTCTTCAGAATATACCTTGATATTCTAAAGGAAAAGAGCGAAGAAGAGGTAGATAAAGCCTCCGGAGCGAAAATAGTTGCTACGATAGACACTATAATAGTAGGCGACTATAGTTTGGAGCACGCTAGTAACTAGCACGATGGTGCGGAGGTAGCTGGAGAACCCTCGAAACAGGAACCTGGTTATAATCTGGTTGGCAATCTAAGACATTTTAATTCTGGGAAGTATAAAGAACTTAAGGAGAGTGTTAAAAGTCCACGTGCGCCGGTTATCACTATATCTTTAGCAGGAAAAGTCCTTTTTCCTATTACGTATGGTCTTACCGAAGCTTATAGCGTCGAGCATATTACGGAAGCAAGAGATGATTTCTTTACAGCTATCCGAGAGGTCTATTTTACCGTTATAAGGGATAACAAGGCCGAATCAATAGATATAAGTGATGAAAAGGCGGTTAACATTACCAACTTCTTCTTTTACCACACTATGGGCAAGCCGGCACTGCAACGCTTAAGCTCCTTAGTATCCTCATATAATAAAAAGGACGCGGATGGGGACAATAGAGCTGTTTCTAAGAGAGCGGATATGGCGGCAGAAAATACCGAAAACCCTAAGCTCAAGAAGTTCTTCAAAACTATAGGGAATGTCGTAAGATCTTTAGGAAGTAGCAACAGCGTTATATACTAAATTTACGTTAATTACATGCATATAGAACTTGCAGTTGTATACTCAGAGCTTATAGCGGAAGTGACGGAGAAGAAGATTTCAAAAAGGCAGAGAGCATTAAATATGGCGTTGGGAAACGAACTCTTAAAAAAGGGTTTTAAAACCAAGAAAGGAAAAGGGCTAAAAACGGCGCTTATAGACTACATTTGTCACAAACTTATCATTGATAGAAATGCACTGGACAACAGAATCTAGGGCGGAAAGGCACTTCGGTTATTGGTTAACCACTTTGGCGCCGGAATTATCATAGTAATACCCAGAAATAGTATGGCCGTGTAAGTCAACGCCTTCTTAAGAGCAAGCAAATACTAATAGTTGCGAGACTGCAACGGTTCGGAGCGCAGGTCATAGCCCGAGTTTATCTAATATTGCTTAAGAAGGCACGGTTTGTGATAGAGCTTAGCAACATTATAGGCAAAACGGTCTATTAGCCGATAGTTATAGGCCAACCCCTTAGGATTTAAGAGATCAAGATTACCGGTAAGGTACTTTTAATAACTCTATTTAAGGATGCCAATGAAGCAAAGAGCGCAGATAAGATAGAGGTGGATTTATAGTAGATCTGTCGACCTAAATTAGGTTATCTTGTCACCAACTCAGCTACCTCTTATTGACTTGGTCACCTACCCCTTATTTCCATTACCACCCCCTACCCCCTTCTCATTCTTATTTCCTATACCTTTCCTATATATATATAGAGGCTCTTAGAGCCATATTTAATAGACAGAGTCCTTATTCTTTTCTTACAATCGGTGTATGGATATCCGATCAACACTACTAAAGAAAACCAACAAGTAAGAATGCATTTTAACCACATAGCACTAAGTAGTATTAGTATCCTCACACATATTATATAAGCACAGCACAGCAGTTACCATTAGACTATAAAGTTTGCATTAATTGCTCCCTATAGGGAATCGAAGTGGCATTAGTAAAAAAAAAGTTCGGCATATTAACATGCCAAAAGCAAGTCGCAAGTTGTTAAGGAAACCGCTCGAGTTTTCCATAACAACATCGCCTATTTCCCTTCACCACCTACTTCCTCTCCCTACTACCTACTCCCGAACCTATTGCTTCCTTTAGAGTTAAACATTGTCATTCTTTAAGCGAGCCCACCACTTTTAACGCGGCCGCTCTTCGCAATGGCCGATCTAGTCACCCTAAAGAATAAGTCTATTCCGCTTAAGGTACTAGCAATGCTAGCCGTTAAGGATACAGTACTTAAAGTAAGGCTTTTTAATTTATTAGACTAAAACATGCCTCCTAACATGTCCTTAGTAAATCGGCCGCATAGATAAGGTCCTTTAAGCTTAGGATAATCCTGCGCAAACCAACATTATAATTTAAATAATTGATAGGTATCTCAATGAAATTAAGGAAAAGCTAGAAAGTACAACTAATTAATCCTCTAGTACCGCAATAGCTACTGCTATAGGCTCGTTATAGGATATAGCGGAGGTCGAAGCCGGCAATAAGAACTATATTAATAGCGGGTATGATAATTCTGCCGAGGATAAAGTAGAGGAGGAGGAGGTTAAAGATAATGTGGACGATAATATTCTAAATTTTCTTAAGGAAGCTAAGAAGGGAGAAGCTATAGACCAAGAAGAAACTATAAGAGAGGAGGGAGATAGATATGGAGGTAATGCGTTAGTAAAATAAGGAAAGGAAGCTAAACGCGGAGATAATGCTCCAGCAAAACAAGAAGCTAGGGGTTTAAACACAAAGAAAGCTACCACAAAAGTCTCCCAGATAAAGGAGAAGAAACTTCTTCTAATTATGCTAGATATCTCCGATAACTAGAACGTTAACAATATTACTGCTATAAGAGATAAGTTCTTTACAGCAGTTCACGGTCTAACAGTTAAGATAAGGAAAAATAACAAAAATATTATTAAGGAGATTATGGAAGAGGAAGCCGTTAATATTACGAACTTCTTCTTTAGTCAGATTATGGGCAGGCCGGCACTTAGTCGTCTCTCTTCACTTATGCAGTTATATAATAAGCATAGTAACGGTAAACCGGATAAGGGAATTTCTGAGAGAGCCGACGAGGCAGTAAAGAACACTAAGCATGCTACCCTTAAACACTTTTTTGCAACCATAAAAGCTATCACTAGGGCCAGTAGACCAAACAACAGCATTATCTAGTAAATCTACCACCTCCGCACGCTTAAGGATCTAGCAGAAGCTTATATAAAGCTTATTACCGAGGTATCCACTAAAAAGCTAACTGTGATAGGGAAGGAAAAGAAGAAGAGACTGCTAGAGGAACTTAAGACTTAGGGCTATGGTACTAATATTAAACAAGGCTGGAAGACTGCCGTTAACAAGTATATCTATAACAAGCTCGGATATACTTAAACTATACTCTCCAACAAAGTACAAAGCGGGAAGGTTGTCCAAGCATTGGTAGACGAATTCGGCACCAGAATTATTCCAGTAATACCCATAGGCGGGCTTTATAAGTAAGTTAGCACCTAGTAAACAAATAAGCACAGTGCTAATGGCTGCAAGTCTACAAAATTTCAATGCTCTAGTCTTGGCCGAGGTCTATCCAATCCTAAACTAAAAGGCACCCGTCTTACGAGAGCTCTGCCAAATTGTTAACAATATTATCTATTAGCCGTTAATTATTGGTCAGCCTCTTAGGGTCCAGGAGATCAAGACTACTAGCAAAATATTTATGGATAGCCTGCTTAAGGATACTAAGGAATTAGAGGCCGCGGAGGCGGAGAATGCGAATATAATGGAGGTGGATTCGTAGTAGAGAGCACCCATTTTAGAGAACTACTAGATAATTACTTAGGTGATAGTTAACTCAATTGCTTAGTAGTTCTTAAGCTACGTTTTACAGAGATAGAGAATAAGGCAAATGTTTTAGCATGCTAATATGCCCAAATATCTTGTATAATAACACAAAAATACTAGAGATTACCTAGCATAAACAAAGTGCCTTACTGTGCTAGTAGCTACACCAATCTTTATATCTCGTTGTAAGCGCGTGTTAGTTACGCTGATCAAATGGCGTAAATTCATCCCCTTTAGAATTAACACGCATAGCCACTTCTTTACTAAACCGGGCCCTCCGGATCGGTTTTTAAGCCGCTGCTATTAGTATACCCACCCTTATTACTCTACGTATTAGAATTTGTAATTCGCAAGAGAACAGTATAATGTTTGTGATTTTGGCGTATTAACATACCAAAAGGAGGTCGGATAGCAGAAGTTAGGTAGGCCTATTATTAATGGCAACCCCACTAAATTTTCAACAACACTCACAACAATATTGCCCATTTAAATTTTCCCCTACCACCTCTTCCGAACCTATTACTTCCTTTAACATCCGCTTTAAAGCTAAGCTTATTTCTTCAACCCAGCCTATACTTTTAACGCTGCCGCTCTTTATAATAGCAGATCTAGTCACCCCGAAAAACAAGTCCATTCAATACAAGGTTCCGCCAACGCCAGCTATTGGGGAAGCGGTAGTCAAGGTAGGGCCTTGCAATGAAATGAATCTAAAACCACTTACTAACACGCGCTTAGATCCTTAGGGGAATGTCTAAACTTCTAAAGGGTTTTTATGATAACCTAGTACAATATACACACTGTATCCGTCTCTTTAAACTATACCTTAATACCCTAAAGGGAAAAAGCGAGGAAATAGAAGATGAACCCTTTAGACCAATAACAGCTGCTGCTGAAAACTCCTCGGGAACCAAAGAGGAACCCTAACGTAACGACAACGAATATATCGATAGCGGGCATAATAGTGTCGGTAAAGACGAAGATGATATAGACAGAGATATTCTAAACTTTCTTAAGTAAAGTAATAAGGGAGGAGCCGTAGAAGAAGATAAAGCTAAAGACGGAGGAGAGGCCGAAGCTAAAGCTGAAGATAGGGGGGAAGCTGCTGCCGAAGAGGAAGCGGAACGCTTAGATAAAGCTGAGGATATAACGACGGTCTCCAAGCTAAGAAAGAAGGGACTTCTTCCCATTAAGTTTAACCTAAGTAAGGCTGTTAACATTGCATATATTACGGGAGCGCGAGATGAATTCTTTGCCGTAGTTCGCCTTCTCAAGTTTAACGCTTTAACGAATAATAAGAAGACCGTTATAAGGGTAACTAAAGACGATGCGATTAAAATTACTAACTTCTTCTTTAGTCAGATTATGGGCAAGCTAGTACTTAGTCGTCTCTCTTTACTTATACAGTTATATAATAAGCATGACGACCACGAACTAGATAAGGAAGTTGCCGAGCGAGCCCAGGAGGCCGCGAGAAGGACGATTAATTATACTCTAAAACACTTCTTCGAAACTGTTAAAAAATCTAAGGTATCGTCTAGAGGCTCCAATAGTATTATTTATTAGATCTACATTATTTGTATATACATCGAACTTACGGACGCGTATATCAAGCTTATTAAGGAAGCTATATGCACGAGTAAAGCTACTAAAGAGGAGAAAGCAAAGAAGAAGGCTCTAAAAACCGAGCTTAGATTGAAGGGGTGTCCTACTGCGAAAGGAAAAGGCCTGAAATCGGCGATGATCCAGTATATTTATCGCGAATTAGTTATAGAGAGAAATATACTAGACTACAGAACCCAATGCGGAAAGTCCGTTAAGAGCTTAGTCGACTAGGTCGGCCCTAGGATTATCCTAGTACTGCTAAAAGGTAGTATAAATGTATAAGTTAACGCCGTCTTAGAGGTCAATACTATACTAATAGCGGCAAGCCTATATCGATTCAATGCTTAGGTTATAGCCCAAGTCTATCCAATTCTACTTAAAACGGCATCTTTCCTAAAACCAATTTGCGAAATTATTGATAAGACTATCTATCAGCCATTGGCAATTGGCCAGCCCCTTAAGGTCAGGGCGATCAAGGCTACTAGGAATAATCTCTTAAATAGTCTAAATAAGGCCATTAAGAAAGCAGATAAGATGGAGGTAGATTAACCCTAATAGAGCAGGGTGGCGTGGTAGCGTAGAATGGTCTGCTTTTTGTTTTCTAAAATCACGTAGCATAGGCCTTGTATAGGGCTAAGGAGCTTAAATTCTAGACTCTACCTTACCAATATAATATCTTCACTAGGCTAAGATTTCTTCGTGATTATAGGGCTGCCTACTAAGAGAGTTTTATAATATCAATTACGTCGATAATAAGCGATAGATAATATAGACATCACTAGTGCAGATTTAAACCTGGTCTTACCTATAGTAGTTATTAGTGCCAACTAACTAAGGCGGAGTTTTTACATTCGTATTAACACACGGGACACTGTTATATAGAGCGAGATTTATACAAAATATACTAATAAGGATAGTTAACAGTAACTATAAGTATTTAATATATAGCAGCGAAGCATACTAATACAGAAACTAGGTTTATATTTACACTTAGAAGCTTTAGCTCTAACCGTATAATAAAGAGGGCTTATATGATAAATAAAGCCGTTAATAAATAAACTATCCATCCAGCTAAATCTATTTCGCGCCGTGGCAAGAATTATAGGAGTGTTGGTATATAGCTAGCCTAGTAGCCTAAGAAGACCTATTAGTAATGTCAGTAACTGATCCGCGGTTATTAACTCTTTTAGAGTTTTGCTAGAAGTACTAACGGAGTATTTAGCTTATTATCTGCGCTTAGAGGATAAAAGGGATCGGCATCGCCGTATTTATAGCCTAGTTTTTCGTTCTCTTTGAATTTGCAAATATCGTAACATAATTGGCTCTCGCGCGGCATGACTTCATCAAACAAGGCGAGTATCTGGGCTCTTTCCCACTCCTTCTCCCTTGCTACCAGTTCTTTCTCTCTTGATACGCAATACTCCTCCATTAAGGCAATACAGCTACTACAAAAGTAGTCGTAATTGTCGTCTGCACTAAGTGGATGAAAGATATCTATATCGCAGCATTTGCAGTCTGGTTCTTTATCCTTAATATATTTATCGATGTTGTTATACATATCGCCCGGACGTAGCAGGACTTTGTTAACTAACGCGTGTAATCTTTCCATAGCCACAGTACTACTTAGATATTAGCGGTATAAATATATCCCAGGACGTTCTATATGCTTACTAGACAGTAGGGATTGCTAATTAGGAAGCGTTATTTGGAGGCGGCTAGTTGCTAAGAGGTGAATAGTATTGATAGCGTGATAAGTATAATAGTATCGAACTAAAGGAGTAGTGGCTTTAAGGAGTTTTTATTTCGGCATATTGTTATGCCAAACAGGGCTATGCTAAAAGTGGATGCCGCGCTAACCAGTTAAGGCGTCGGGCGTGAGAAGGAAGATAGAATCTGGATTTTGGCATGGCAATATGCCGAAACCCGCTTACTTAACAACGCAGCCCTAATAATACTAATTCACCATCTATATAAAACACGCCACTTTATAATTCGCCCTACCTCCACTCTAAACTACTACTTAGCTACTTAGTATATACTGCAACCAACCTTCTACAGAGCATATCTCACAATCTTTTATACGGTATTCACTATCACCACTTCTATAAATATGGCAGCCGCGATAATAGAGCAAGTAGTATTAGAGGTGAGTGCACCAAAATAGTAAAGGTTAATGTTTAATAGCCTAATAACCGGATTTAGATGGAACAACAGATGGCTATTATCTTGAGATATAACCTAAGTGGGAGTATAATCTACTAAGTCGCGTTCCGGGGTTAGTCCTAATAACCTCTAAATCTCCTAACCGAAGCTTATTGGACCTAGTTATATACGGAGAAGCTCTTGAGAATTGTGGAGATACGATTGCCGACAATAAGCCGGAAACCAAGAAGGTGGATGCAGTAGCTGCATCGCGCAAGAAGAAAGCCTTACTGAGTAAAATGCGTAAGAAGAAAATCTTACTAAGCAAAGCGTAACTGCCGCGCAAGGTCCGCGTTAACGAAATCTCATCTAGTGATAATGAGGTTGGGCCGAGCCCAAGCAAGAAGGGAAAGGGAAAGGAGGGTAGGGTTTATACTATATAGGGATAGCTAAGGCGGGCTGTGCTACAGACTCGTGGTTAGGTAGATTTACAATAATAGCAAGAACCGCGAGGTTAAAAAATAGGCTTAGCTAAGGAGAATGTGCTCTTATAAAGATACTATCTGATAATAGTAATAGAACTAGATTAGAGGCTATTTGGAGCTCTAAACAGAGCACCCTTTTCACTAAATTTGGATCGATTGATTTAATTAGTGGAGTAGTGTGGATTAAACCTGATAGAGCTCCTAGAGCTCTACAGCTTATACCTCTTCGGGAGGATTGAGCGTCTAGTAGTTAGTGCGTAGTAAAGTCAATTAGTAGTGCTCCTTGTGGTAGGGCGTCTAAAAATTATAGTCTTAGCCGCCTAATATTTAACTCGCGTCTATCGTCTAGCCCTTACCGCTGCTTGCCTATATCGATATCCTCCTTAAAGCTTGTCCTCGCCTGCCTACCTTACTATCGCCACCTTTTCCTTGGTATATTCGCCATGTCCTAAGTATAGTAGCGCTTCTTCCCTCCACACGTATCTTCTGCCTCCGACAATATTGTCCTTACCCCAACGTCAGTTAATCTAAACGCTATTAACGCTGCAAAGGATATAGAGTTCTAGCTAGACAGCAAGGTGTATATTTAGTGTGGAGCTGTTAAACAGGCCGATTAGTAATAAGAACTCTATCGATTAAAGATGGCTCTAGAAGCTCTCTATATATATAAGATCGGTGCAGGCGACAGAAACAGGTAGTAAGTAATACGATAGTAAGAGACAGGGTGGTAAGACATAGGGTACTAGGCATTAAAGACAGTTGTAAGACGGTGGTAAGGAAATCCGATTTAGGTTAACAGGAGCTTTAACAAAGCTAATACTGTATATAAAGCAGGGCACGTCCTTTAGCAGAGTAACTGGTTAATTTAGAAGGCGACAATATTACTAGCGATAAGGATTAAGGGCGTTAAATTAATAAGATTCGCACCAAGCTTCCTTAACACCAAAAGGTTGCCAAGACTTATATATATATACTATTAATAGTATAGTTATATGCTGAAACTCCTAGGGCTTTACCAGCGATTTGCTAGATAGAGTAGATTTGAGCCTTAATCTACTCCACTTTAATCCATTTCTATTACTATCTAATAAACAACCCATAAAGCATAACTAGATAGTATATAATGCAATAAGCGGGTTAAGACTAAATTATATTTTTTGATATAATTTATTCGTAGAACACCGCGACAACACCCTACGTTGGTTTAATATTCTCCCACTAATCGTTCGTCTTATAACATACCATATTACATCCGGCCATATCATTATAATGGACAATTCTGCCTTTATTAGGCCCTCTGCCAACCTAGCGAGCAGTATAGTAGGTCTTGCTAATATAGAAGACGCACCTAATAGGTTTGTAACATACAGTGCGAATACCCTTTGTGGTGTAATACTAAATCTCTATCTTCTTAAACACCTTCCGATATTTTTCCTCTTTCCTTTTAATATCTGTCCCGAAGAGGACTGCTATAACTAGTGGCATCCGATCTACCACCAATGTCATCTTTAAGGTCGCCTCGGTGCATTCCCGCCTACGGCTGCACTTAGGATTAGTAGTATTAGTAGGGAGGTCTTTTGTATTAAATATATAGCCGAGCATCTATTAAACAGATTCTCTCGAGTTTTCAAGTAACGGGTTTAGAGTTATATGTCAAACTAAACGCATGCCTTCCTTAATCATATATTGGTCGTCACAGCACTTTAATCTATGTATAGTCGTAAAAGAGAGCTATAGAAGCCCCATTAAACACTCCTTAAGCATAGAGAGAATGCATTTATAGGCGCCCGCTTTGCAGCTAGGCACCTTTGCTTGTAGCAATTCGACAAATATATAACGGCTCTTCTCCTAAGATTCTTGGCTAATTAAACCCTAAGGCAAGGCGACAATGTGACGCATTAGCAAAGCAAGCGGCTTAATATTAATAACTTCGGTTACTAATAGCTGGTCGATTTGAACGCGGCCAGTATCTAATATAAGCGAAACAAATATTATAACATCCTCGGCATATAAGTTATTCTCCCATTTAAGGAATGTTATATATCTTCTAAGATTATCTTCCTAGCCCTACGGCACGGTCCCGTCTATTTTGTTCTAGTCCTTCTTTACACTTCTAAGGAGCTGCATATAGTAGTCGCCGTATAATATGCCTGTTCTTTTAGTTATATCCTAACTAACGCTAAGCTGTTACGTTATGTTCCTAAGCTCGAGTAGCATCTTTGTTATTATGCCCGTACGTTAACAGAATAACTAAACAGCTTTATTATCCTTAACGATACGCGTAGGGTCGATTTCATGTACATTATACAATCTAGCCCTAGGTAAGTTAGTTAGGGTTTAAGAATNTTTNGTTAGAGGAGAGGTTNTTTANANTGATTTATTATAATTAAGCNAATGNNATATTCCNAGCTCTAAATTACCTCTTATATCTATTAATGTCGTTATAAATAGCGGTAGAGGGTACGGTTTAGTATCTTTCAACTGCTAAGAGCTATAAGCATTTGATGCTTAATGATATCTGTTTGGATAAAGGTGCGACGGAATTCTAAGTATTTATAGCTGGTTGGTTTTGGTATAATAATATGCCAAACTTATATAACGCGCTAACATGGGCTTAGTAATAGAAATTACCCAGCTAATATAATCCCCTCTATCTAACACAATCCTCTCTATTTAACACGATCCTCTCTATCTAACACAACCCTCTCTATTTAACACGACCCTCTCTATCTAACACAGCATTCCCCTTAATATAACTATAATCTCTACACAACTATAATCCCGCTATAGACACTGCAGTTAAGAGCAATCGTCTATAGTGCTTTAGACAGAAAATGTTGTCCAAAGATCTAAACAGGAAGAAAGCGGCGGCTTTAAATGTTGAATATGAACGGGTAGTTGCTCTAATAGTGTACTTATAGTTATATTAAGAGGATTAACTAATTAGCGCTAGATAAAAGCCGCGATGAAGCGTATATACAAACTATCTGAGTCTAGTAAATTGATTTATAAGGCCGCCCTCAAAGGTAAGGAGCTTTCTATTATTACTTGCATGTATATATTTAACTTAGTTATAGTTATTCCCGGCAGTGCGAATAGAATCATTACGACTACCAAAGCACCTAATGTGGTCGAAAAGGACAAAGAAGAGCACAGTTATATTATAGTCTCCGATGTTGAATCGAGCCCTAAAGATACTTACTTTGACTACGAGTCTGCTAATAAAGACTTAAACTAAGATATCCAAGAAGATATCTAAGGAGATATTAAGAAAGATATTAAAGAGAAAATCCGTAGCCTAGTAATTGCGACCGCTGGGAAACTAACACCGAGTAAAACGAAAGCTACGACACTAGTTAAAAAGGATAGCGTTAGAAGAAGGCTATTTATAGACTCGGGAAGGAAGATGGATAATGTTTTAGGTGTTATATTAAGGACCCGCCGCGACTTAAGAGGCGAAAAGAGAAAGCGCTAAGGATATGAGTTAAAGGGTATATAGTGGCTGTGATGGTATTTAGAAGAATGTACTTGGAATAATAACTCCATGCTACTAGCTTGTATTAGACATGCTAGATTATTAGAAAATTTCNGCNAAGACATNTTTTATTACACTAACTATTATNNTTTATATCTTCCCTNCTCTGCATTNACCTTAAAAATCGGTTATAATTCTATACTAGTAGTATTAGAAGCTCGCAACCGGGTTATATTCTCCTTTTAGCGCATATATACTAGTTCCTCTATGCCTTTCCTATCTCTGCTATAGCTAACATTAGCTAGTTAAATAACTAGCTTCTATAGTAACTATATCTAGCTATTAGGCAAGAGCCTGCTATTTAGAAGTCTAATTATATTTAGCTAGTAAAGCTCGGAATAAATAGACGGTTATTATTATATCTTTTCATCTCTCCTATTAATATCCTACTTAACTAGTTTTATTTCGTATTACATTTAAATGCGTAAGTTAATTTAACTATAAATTTTAAAGGTGGATAACTAGAGCGGTAGAGCCTATATCGGCGTACGTAGACTACTCCGCACACTTATATATTATACAGGAAAGAAAACCGCTGGTATTTGGGGGGAAAACCCTATAAGCCACCTCAGTAGGATTAAAAAACCCCGTTTTTACCGCCTCTGCGCGTAACTCAGCAGCTATATCCACCTCACGTTGTCTAACTAGCCTCCTTATTTACGCTTCCCACTAATAATAAGGCGGCCACGTTGTACTTCTATTCTTTATCAAAACGACATCTATTCTTTCTCGCCGAAACGTTTAATATTGGAATAGCAAGGTTGTATTAACCACAGCAATATAAGGCGGCGTGCTATATACAAAGCAGGTTTATCTCCCTATTATATTTACTATAACCTACTTACCTTATGCATTAGCCGGAGTATACCGTAAGGGCTGTATTATTATATAATGGTACTTAAACCACTACAAACATCACCAATATAAAATGAAAGTTGTTGCACTTAGCTAGTCCTCCGTAACGCGTACTAATTATATTAGTTGTTATTTTAGTTGTCTTTCCCTATAAAATACCTAAGAAATCAATAGGGACAAACCATGCTAGCAGTGCCAACCACTATACCTCAGAAACGGATATTAAGACAGAGAGTGGAGATAAAGCCGGTAGAACACAGCAGATAATGCTAATAAGGAAGCCAGAAAGCGCTAATACCGTATAGGATATCTAGAGACCAGCTAAGCCTCGCTAGTTAAAGAGCCTATTTAGTACAGTTACGATTATTATTCTGAGCTGGAATATCCGTAACGCATAGAAAATAAGTAATGTGTCTACTCTTATACCGGAACGGATAGCAATCTACTAACTAGTTGGTATTATATAATAACGCTTATAAGTCCGGCAAGATAAAAGGTAAGGGAGCAGTTATATAATAAGAGTCTTAGTTAGGAAAGTTAAGGCTAATAATAAAAGTATATATAAGGGGTTGTAGCTGGGGTTATAGCTAGGGTAGTAAGGAGTAGCTCTTATTGCGTAGCTTTACCATTAGTAAGTTTATTTTAATTTTTATACAATTTTCTACCTAAGTAAAGTTTTCTCTAGGTATTTCTGATATACTTAATATATCTAATAGTATAACTTCTACTAATATCAATATTCTTTTATTACTTGTTTCGCTAAGAAAAGCAGCTACTCCTAATTGGGCAGGCGATATGTTTTTAGCACCCCGCTTATTACGCGCCTTCTTACGAAGATAGATTTTATCTGCACTACACCTATTATAAAGCCGTGTCTAATTCTCTTCGCAGTAAGCGGTAACTATTAATTACATCTCTCCCCCTTAATAGTACGCTAGCAGGCTAGGCCGAGCGGTAATAAAGCAGCCTAAAAGCGACAGTAAAAAAAAGGTTTATTTCCTTATAGTTTAGGGACTCCTAGGCAATACTAACTCTACCTAGGGCTCCGACGCAGCGCGTAAAAGTCTTAAGAATGCTATATAAGAAGTTATTCGCGAGGACCTAGATAGAGGACCTTATATACTTTATTCTACTGCACTCCTAGGTGCGTTAATATCTAGAAATTTTAGGTGTTAATAATTAATATAGCTACGATAGTTATTTCCACCTAGTTGGAACCCGTCTCTTTGCGTACTGCCGCAGTACCACCTAAAAAGGCTCTTAAGCGACGGCGGATTAATCCTTCTAGTTATCCTATAGACTGTATCAACCGGATACTTCAGGAAACGCATTGCCTAGAAGGACTAAAGAAGCCACTTAACAAACTGGTGTTATTACTATTAACTTAGCGCTAACCATAAAGAGAATAAAGCCCGTCTATAGAGGAGCAACCTCCTATAAAACGCATCATATGTGCGGACAAGCAGGCTAAAGCCTAAAAACTAAAGCCTTAAAACCTCAGGCCCCGCACCTCTTCTTCTACTTCCGTTTTACCATTTTAGAGTATATAAGAAGGCTTGCCTGACGCCCCGCACACTATAGCATCTAGTGGTCAGTATCCTGCATCTTTTAAAAGGGCGCGAGCAGGAGAAAGCAACAAGTAGAAAGGCGATAAGGTTAGGTTAAATAAGACATCCACGACATCGTAACCGCATCGCGATAATATCATAGAATATAGCGAGAGGATTCCAGATGGCATGCAACAATTAGCGGATATAGTAGCTCGCGTTAATGCAATAGCTAGGGGGGTTGGGTTTCGGTAGGGCTATATTATATCTAGTATTAAATAAGCGTTCTAAATCCTAAGCGGTAGGCGGTGTTTGATATATAGGGGTGGGTGTGCACAGGATATAGAGAAATATATTATAAAACTATCGTCTTTTGGCATATAAATATGCTAAAATAATATCCTCCTGCTGTATATAATATTTGAGCATGTTAACATGCCAAAATTAACATACTAGTACTAATGCTGTAATTACATTTCACGTAGCTTAGAGGATTGGCGCGGTAATTACGTAATCGTTTTATTCTAACTAGAATAAGGTAGGTGTATAGACCTTCTGTTAATAAAGTCAAAACAATCCAATGATGCCTTTCCGCAGGTCCTTTACGAAGTATCTAACCTACCAACTCTACCTCTAGGCCCTTGTTTACTGCTACTAGTAGTCTATACTAAGGCGTCTTCTTCCCTATTACCGTTATATCGGCGGCTCGTAATACAGCTGTTTGTCGCTAGAATGACCCGTCGTAAGTTAAACGCTTTGCCGCGAAAAGTACCACCAACTAAGTAAAGAAGAGTAGAAGATTCTCAGATAGAAGATCCTACCCCCTATAATACAGATTACCTTAGCAAAGTATATGAGTCTGCTCCTACAGTTTACGCAGCTTTATTCTAAGATAAATAACTCTAAACACTGGCTAGCCTTTTAGACCATGTTAAAAACAAAGCGAAGGGAAATACCAAACAGATTTAAACCATAGTCGTTACTCTTAACCTCTACGTTAAGACCCTCGCGGATACCTACTATATTAAACTTCCTAAAGGCTTCCAACTACGAGTTCTGCCAAGTACTAATAACGAGATCGAACCAACCGCTAAAGACAGCAGCGAGAAAAATACAGACATTAATGAGTTAAGCGAGGACTTAGACGTAGGCAGTAGCAGTAATAATATGCAAGATGGTGATCCTACCACTAAATATAACGGCTGTAGCGATAGGCTTAAAAAAATCAGGATGGCACTAAGTATAGAAGCTAATAAAGCCGCACTTAAGGTCGTATGGGACAAGTTTTACAAAAAGCTTAAAAAGTTAGAAGTTGAGGTAACTAAGGACAATAAAGTCGGGCGGTAGAGATTTAGCAAGAGCAAAGCTGTGGAGATTACTAACTTCTTTTTTGCCGATATGATAGGGCCTAAAGCCGCAATATGTCTTTAAGCATTGCTACAAAGCTATACTGCTAACTATAATGATGGGATTAATAGGGGCGCTAGGGCGCGAGCGGAAGTAGCCGCTAAAGACAAAGCTAATATTACCACGGTGCGGAGCTTCTTTAATGCCTTTGCCCGTACCTAGCGTTTACGGCCAAATCTATAAGGTGGACTCGCCGTAATAGAGCAGATTATGTTACACGTTAAACTTCTTTCTTAATTTAATTAGCTTAAAACCCTAGCCGCCACCAAAGATACTGCTCTGTTAAGCTTTCTCCAGGATTTGGGCTATAAACCAGCCGTGGGCTAGGATGGCAGTTATACATCATTAACTTCCTAGCTAATTCAATTCATATCTCTCCCTCTATTCTACAAAACACATATCAGATAGCCCAAGGCGTAATAGCCTTAATAGAGATTTTCGGCCCTGGTATTATCCCTGTTCTACCCACTGGCGTTATAAATAGGTAAGCTTACCCTGCTCCTCTTTAAACCGTCGCTAAAAATACTAGGCTAAACCGCTGGGGAAACCAACAGATGGCCTCCGTGTATAGCCTGCTAAAGACACAGGCCCCTTTTATCAGCCCTATATGCACGCTACTAAAGGAGCATCTATATCAGCCCATTAAAGCTGGCCAGCCTATTACAATCGGGCAAATCAAGACAGGCATTAAAAGACCTCTTTTAAAAAGGATCAGTGAGGCAATAGGGGAAGGTAAAGCACTTAATGCTAGTCCGGAAGGTATAGCCGCTGGAAAGCAGCAAGGTATTATTGCAGCTAATAAAGTTATATCTAATCTGTCTAAGGGCAGCAGTTTAGAGATTGATAAGACTAAGGATAATGCGGACGGTGGGGATAAGGAGGGTACGGCGAATGCGGAGGGCGAAGTAAATAGGGAGGGTTAATGCTAGAAGAACTTCGGCGGGAGTGAGGCTAAGAAGTATGGTTCTTATGGCAACGAATATTTCTATAGTATTTTTTTTAAAGCTACCATAGTATGGAGAGGGTTTATTGTGGGGATTTTATATTAAAGGCTAACGTAATATACAGCGATTATATTTAATATAACGGGAACGTAAATAATAAATGTAGCAACGTAGCACTTATTAAAACATTGGCGCTCTTTAGATGTTCACATACTAAAACAACCCTTATTTACTTATAGTATGTTTTAACATGCTCCTAAATGGTTATATTTAGTATGGCAAACTAATCTAAACTGTTTTATAGCTCTTATACAAGCGCACCTATTTAAACTACAGCCCGTTTGGTAGTTGTAGCTTTCCGATCTATATAGCTTGCTATTCCATTTCTTAAAGCGTTATATTAGAACGTACTTCCTAAACTATATAATCTAGTCAAATAGGAATAAAGGCATTATAGGGTAGGGTTAGAGCTAGANATACCTTAAGCAAAGCNGAGAACTCGTTNAATTCCTCCTNANAATNCTACGGCNATGCTTNATNCCTTATACTCTATAGCCGTTTAACACTTTAAAGTTTTACCCCAAATTCTTTTGTTAGATCTTCGTTTGTTATCTTTAGATAACACAGTTTAAGTATTAATTAANNTATAACTTGCAATATTGTCTTAGAATCCNAACTTATAGTACCGGATATAAGCANACTNGTAATTAAATAAGGGGCGTAAATTACCTCCCTGGATTGTATTATATTATTACCTTACCCTAAGTATATTACGGACAAGGATATTTCTAGCGTAACTTTATCGTTCCTCGCCCGCTTATAAAATTCGGCTTTCTATCGCCGTGGCCATATTATCTAGCTTCTATCCCTCTTTTACAGTAATAGTTATAATCTATATAAGGCAATAAGAAGACACTAGCTTTGCCGCAAATNTANAAGGCTATATAGGAAGACAGGTCTACNAGCTNGTATTCTATGCGCTTCTTACTCTAGTTTATCTCCTTTAAGTCTCTTAATATACTATATGCCGGTATATTTACCAGGCATTTATGCACGCCAATAGTGGGTTTGGTCGAGAGATGGGCGAAATACTCTTTAAGCCGCATTGTTAGTGTTAGGCTTTAGCGCGGCTGGTATAATAAGCGGCACTTTAGGCTGCCAACCTTTAGAAGCAGATAACATATCTCCGACGGCGTAAGTCGTCATACTTATAATCCTTCTAGTCTATATATTATACTTATTAAATAATAGGGGTTTTTCTGGTTTGTAGTTCTCTAATATAAGCCTATAATTAGGTAGCTCTTAGCCTAGTCTTAAATTCGTATTTTATAATTCGTTAATCTGTTTGCATATATGCGTATATACTTTATTCTTTGCCGCTTGCAGTTTTACGCAGTAATCTATTTGGACTAAAGTAGTAGCGTAGTTCTAAGGTTAAATCTACTCCATCCACTAAAAGGACGATTTGACTCTAGGAGCGCTACGGAGCTCTAGTGTAGATATATACTACTTATAGTAAGTCTTAGCACGACTTCGGTGTTTTATTTAGGGGGTAGGAGGCGTTTAAACTTACTAGGGAAGATCGTTAGATTTGCTTATCAGTTTCCTTATTACCTTCCTCCGTAATCTTATTATCCTTAATAACCACCACCCCACCGCTAGGCGTAGGCTTTTCCCTAGAACTAATCTCTTCTTCTTTAAACCCCGCCGCTAGATTAGTAATGTTCGTTGCTTAGTATACTTTGGCTGCTTTATAAGAGATTTACATCAAATATACTGTCTACCGTAGAGCCGAAACTTGTTAACTTCCTTAGAGTCGTCGGCCTTTAGATTAATTAATTTTNGTANAAGGATAANGTNNTNNGTGGGCGCGGCAGCGCGNATAGGAAAGAATCGCTCCATAGCAATTAAGGGAGATAAAATTGAGTTACTAAGTAATTAAGTATATAGGAAAGAGAGTAGAAAGGAAAGGACGTATAGGGAACGCTNACATTCTAGAAAAGCGAGTTATTGTACNGCTCTACNAATTGGCTTAACATNACGCTCTAACGCCTTATTAATNCTTCCCATAGCCACCTTCTTCTAATTAGATATACGGCTGGCGCTCTAAGAGCTCCAAAGCCTTAAAATCCACTCCACACCACTAATTAAATCACAGGATGTATAGTTAATGCAAATTGGCTCTAGCCAAATGCGCTAAATTGGCTCCACTCCAGATAGATTACTNGTTTTACGTNCTTTCTATATATTAATCCCACTAACGCTTAAAGCTGGTTTCTGTTTATAACCCTANCGACNACTAAAAACNAGGTNAGAAAAGAAGGACTNGTGTATAGATTGATCTATNAAGAAAAGAGACTATATATATATGAGATAGGTAAGTTATAGGTAGATATTAGTCACGGGCTAACGAAAATGCTAANGACGACAAATTGCCACTAGGTAGGTAGTAAGTAATAGGTCGACAGACCCCTAGATATATTTAAGTACTAAAGAGAACTGCTNCCGGCGTTNCTATNGCGAAGACGGTTNCGCCTAGCCTTCTAACTCCGCGATANAAAAGAGTTGCATTTTTCGCACCAATATTGTTCGCCTTTAATCGTCCGTGAGATAATGGATTCCGGATAAACAGTTCGTATATACCGGGCCTAATTTGCTAATATAATAGCCTTTTTATATATATCGCAGGTTCTACTAAGGGGTAGAAGCGTTGTTTGGTATAATTCTTAGTAATAACAGGCGAAGATAATGTTAAGAAAACACGCCAATTAATGCGGATTATGAAAGTTAAGTCGCGTTATACGGTTTTAGCATAACTATATGCCAATACTTAATGGCTAGGAAAATTAAGAGCAGCTATTCCTAATAGCGGTAGAGATAACTATAGAGAAGTAATCGTAGAGCTAACGCCCGGTTATGCAGCCGTTAGATAAGCATAGGCGATAAATAAGTGGTATAATAAGAAAGTTACTAATTGTTAGGGTTAAGTATAGGGGGTTTTAGTATAATAATATGCCGAAATACGATTGTTGCGGAAACGGACAATAATTAATCCGGATAAGTATTAAGATAAGTATCGAGATAAGTGTCGAGATAAGTGTCGAGATAAGTATCGAGATAAGTATTGTGGTAGCTGTTAGTACGGGCATTGAAAATGCCTAGGTAAATATAATAGGACAATTACTGGTTACTACGCGAGACCTATTAATAACGGCTTGCGAATTAATGTATGTTATATACGTGTCTACTTACTATATTATACGGTTTTGGTATAATAGCATACCAAAAGCCGATAGTACTAATACTATCTACCAAGCTCTTGACTTCTAACTTTAGTATCTTTCTATTTATAGCCTCTGCCCACAAAGCCCTACTGCACGCTATAGGTGGAAACATTATCTGGAATCCGTTCCTCTTAATGGCCAAGTGCAGAGGTGATGGTAGAGAGCCGTCGCAGCGTATGCAGCGCTGTCGTTCGATTCTATGGTAATAAGCCCGTGACGCGTATAAAGTATCGCCCTTAATAACACTAGGAGCCTCACTGCCTCCGCTTAGAGCTCCCGTTCTACCATCTAGGGAGGCTTATAAAGGGAAACTAGGATACGAAAACTGCCCGATATACGACTACCCGGCTTACAGCTAGGCCCGAAACTGGCCTTATCTAGCTAGTTAATATAGACGCGTCCTAGGCGTATAACAGGACACCCTTAGGCTTATACTAGCTCTGAGGTTGTAAAGGGAACGCGATAAGGGCGTAGGGATCCTTTTTTTTTATAAGAACTTGTTAAGGTTAATACGTTACAGATACTTTATACGAAACTTGTTAAGGCCCCAAGGCCACCACGAAGAACTTATTAAGGCCCTACCTAGAGAACTTATTAAGGCCCCTCTATAAGGGCCTATCTGGTATCTAGTACACCTAGGTGACTTAGAAGAGGGTCTTAATAGGCGTGGTGCACGCGACCTAGTCGAGAGCGACAGCGACGTGATGGCGACGCGACGGCGACTAGACGGCTTAACAAGGTGGAAATATGGGCAAAGCTCTAGGCAGCGGAAACATAGGCTAGCTTCGACGGCCCTATGGCGTTTGACTTACAGGCAACTTATAGAAAAGTCTTAATAGGCGTGGTGTACGTAACCTAACGCATATATATATAGGGGAGACTATAGGGAAACGCAGGCCAGTCGGACGAGGACTTAATAGTTAGAGATATAGGCCAGCTTATAAAAAGGGGGGACACAAGCTTAGTTAGTAGGAGAGGGCAGAGTAGGTTGCCTGGTATAGGACCTAGCATCTATAGGCCTCTCCTATAAGACACGGTTGGCTTATTATAAGGAGACTCTTATAGGTATTGCGAAACGGGAACTGGCGGTATATAGGGTGTTGCGCCCCTACATTACTACTAGCCTCCTACGGGGCGAAGTGCGTAGTTAGCCACTGCTGGCTCTAATTACCCCTTAGCTGGGCTCTAACCCTTAGTACACCTAGTAGGTAGGATTACGTCTTAGCCAGAGAGACTACTACGTAGCTTAAGAGAACGGATGCGCGTATTAGTATATTAATAGACGGAACCGTCCGTTCCTAGAATAGCATGTTAATAAGATATACTTATAAAGCAAACAGGACTTACTTAGGCGGGGGAGGCTTTTGGCCGGGCCTTAGCCGTAGAAGGTGTATAACCGTAGGTGTGTTATAGCCACTAGAAAACTGGGGTAGAGGCCTAGATAAGTAGGTATATTGAACTCTACTATATTACTAGCTAATATATAACTACCTGCCATAAAATCGGCCTCTATACCTCCACGCGGTGGAGCCCGGGAACCTAGCTGTACTATTGACGTTCTATTAAGATCGTGCTATTATACTACCAGAGTAAACGCAGAGACGTATATACAGTAGCTGCGCGCGTCGGCGCTGCGACGTAGTAGTAGCGTGGATAATTTTTTTACTAGGAGTGTGAGCCCTAACGGAAGCTTTAAAAACGGCCATCACGTCTATACCCATTTAATAGCTTTAAATCAACGGCATCTACCTCCGGCGTCCCCCCTTCTTCCTATACGGCACCTATATATAGTATAGCAACCGAACCGAACCGTATACACCCCAGGAAGTCTATAATAAGCCTCCCATTCCCTATCCTACCCTCCCTATAATAAACAAGAGAAGCTTAGAGCCCTTAAGCCGGATATAGTTGTTATAAGACCGGAACGTCTAGCTTCGAGTCCTCCCCTAAGGGGGTAATTTTACTGCGTTATAAAATATAAACGGGGGGAAAAAGCTTTAAATAATAATGTGGTGATCTAGGATTCACTAATTCCGGAATAAGAAGAGGTTTAGGAAAAATTCTTAACCAACCCAGATTTCCATTTAAAGCGCACCTTCCCATCCTTATACCAACTTAATTACGTCTGTAAAAACCTCTATCCAATTAGCGCGGAGATCGGGCTCTAATACTGCGTACGCGAAACGATTAAGAACCACGTATAGAGCTTAGTTGAGGAAATATATAAAGATAAGCAGCTGCGGGAAGTGCTTAGGCTTTGGGGAAAGGTGGTGTTTGAAAGTTATATAAATATAAGAGAGCTAAGCGGGACACCGATTAAGGAGAAAATAGAGCAAATGTTAATTAGTAGACCCACTACGCCAAACTAGATAATAGGGACGGCGTAAGGCAAAGGGCAGAAAGCAGAAAAGGGTAGGGGAAAAGCTAAGTAAAATATTTTAAGGAGCAGAAATTGAATAAAAGGTGGACTAGCAGACCAGTTCTGCATATACGAGCAATTAGGCGGTAAAAAGACTACTATTATATCGATTAAATATAAGGCGCCGCATAAGTTCTCCTTAGATAATGTGGTAGCCGGGCTAGGTGGGGAGATTTAACCAATTAAAGATGTGATTAATAAAAGGCGAGAGCTTTAAATTTAATTTAAAATGGCTAGTAGCAGCAGTAGTGATCACGTAGCTCTTCTTAGACATAATCCGTAAAGGTATTTGATGGGGTTATATCTTTATAGGAGAAGCTATTATTTTCCTACACATTTCGGATGACCCTTTGATTATCTACTACCATCTCTTAATCCCAAAGCTGGATTATTGAGAAGATGATAAAAACAGACTGTATATGACGGCGGTTCCGGAGGATTTTGCTTTTATTGTTTGCGTAGCCAGGGCCGAGGCGCCTAGTCAGTTATGGCACAATAAAGTAGAGAAGTTACCCATTTGGCCCGTGGAGCGTGTTAATATTCTATAGACCAACTCCGAAGAAAAAGAAGAAAAAGGTCAGCCATAGCGCGTACAGGTCTAAGCGCGAAAATGGGTTTCTACGATCGCCAATTGTATTACGGTCTCGCGGCAAAGCGACCCGTAATGATAAAGATATTAGTGGTGATGATGAAAGGCATAATAAGGGAGACGACTTTACCCTAGACTCACCACTCCCGCGTTAGGGCAGCAGTTGAGGTATGGCCGAGAACCAAGCGGCGATTACAAAAGAACAAAAAGCAGGCAGAAGAACTAAAAAAGGCACGGCCGGTAGTAAGAAGCTAGCGGAACTAATATCCAGGTTAAGGATCAAGGAGTGACTATACTGCACGCAGCGGTGTCTGCTTGGACTAGCATATAGTAGTGCAATAGATAAGCAGTGCTATGACTTTTAGGATTATAATAGGAAGCATATTGACTAAAGGACGTTTCTCCGCCTTATCTGGCAATAGCTTAGTATAGACCATAGGAGTGATACGGACTGCAAGCCACTATATACTAAAGGAGCCCGCGGAGTGCTTTTCAAAGTTAGGCTATTGTCGCATGGATATACTCTGGTCGCGAAAGGGATGGTAAAACCCAATCTTGGCCACCTCTAGCATAAACGGCGCATTTACAATCACGTTTATCCCACCCAAGGGAAATTCGTCCCCGTCTGCATTAGATCCGTCATGCTAGAGCTCCCATACTACTACGACGGTGGGGTTTATATTAGTATGCTCTTCCTTAGCTAGGCTAGGCGGCTACTCCTTGACTTTCTTACAGGGGAGAATAAAAGGTACTTTGCAGACAAATCGGCTACGGTTTTGCGGGCTTTGCACGACCTATAGGTACTATAAAAGGATCCTAAACCACAAAACATTCTATGGGACGAGCACAGTTAGCGTCTTAGTTTTGTGGATTTTAAGCGAGCGGAGATCCGTACTAGGTAGCCGTTAGGTGTCCCGCCTAATTGGAAGAGGAAGTAAAGGGAGGGGAAGCACGATATGGAGGACGATTTCGGTCTTAAATTATAGCAAGCCAAGTAGTGCATTTCTAGATGGTTAAGATCGAGCGGCCTATCTAGTAGTTTAATAAGTACTCGGTACTGATTAGCTTTACTAAATACTAAATATTAATTAAAGTACTATGCCCCTATTTATCCTTACAAATAGTCTAAAATCAACTTCTTTTGGCATGTTAATATGCCGAAATTTCCCCCAGTATATCGATATGCTAAAACCAACGTCTTTTGGCATGTTGACATGCTAAAATCAACTTCCCAGTATTTTGGCAGAACGCGGCAATGTAGCAGGTAATATGCTCTATTACCATTATAACACTACTTTACGGCACTGTTATAGACCCTAGCCAGGGGCTTAGCTGGAGCCTTGGCGCATGTATATAAATATTTTTT
Organism: Cenococcum geophilum 1.58; assembly: GCF_001692895.1. NCBI lineage: Eukaryota > Fungi > Ascomycota > Dothideomycetes > Gloniales > Gloniaceae > Cenococcum > Cenococcum geophilum. The sequence goes on from NW_027137691.1 coordinate 62,676, forward strand.
TTCCTTAACCTTCTTCTAGTCCTTAGTTTTAGATCCTTATTAATAGACTACNAGTTATATAGGCTGTGCGTATGCCATATNGTGCTNGTGCCTTAGTTAACTATATCCGCAANAGTAGCAAATTTTATTGCTTTATTTGTGTATAATTAAGGCGCACCATTCTAAGTAATATTAATTAANAAATATATNCTCTTTACTATATTAAACTCTGTTNTTTAGGGTATATATCTATAATACAAGCACCCTATAATAATACTATAGCGGACACGGTATACTATAAAAAGCCTCTAAATCCCTTAGCTCCTTAATTCTAAATAGACACTAGCCAGATACTTAAAGGAAAAGTGATGTTTTAGCAATCCCCTCTATAGCTTGTTTAACGCCTAAATCAAGAGCTCGTTTAATGATTTCAATACAGCGGTCGAAGCAGACATTTTTAGTTCCCTCTTCCGCACTTTCGTAGTCATTAATATAGTCGTTGCTAGCGAATTCCCTTATAAGCTCAGTGAGACAAAAGAACAATAACGAATCCTTTAGCGTATTTAAAGAAGCGTAAGCCTTAAGCCGCTATGTTTTTCTCTTGAAATTACCCAACTATATAATAACTTCCCTCTTTACACTCCTTACTAAGTTAATACCTACGCTAGGGTTTATAATAGTTATAAGGTTCTCTTTAATGTCTCTAATACCAACTCTACTTAGTAGGTTAATAGTATAAAGCCAGAAGATAGATTCGCAATCGTGGATTAGTCGATATGTAGATGGTGCAGAAGATTTACTTAATAACAAAGTAGCCATAAAAGCAACTGTGCCAGTTCTATCCTGTGCTCCTATACCTTAATTATTAATAGACGCCGCTATATCTAAGTCGCAAACCTTTAGCTTATATTGATTATCGATCCTAATATTTGTAAATAAAATGTCCCTATAGACTATACCCCTCTCAGCCATTACTTTAATAGCTAAAAAGGCCTATTGCCAGATTAAGGATATTGTTGGCAAGGAATCTAATAAAGAAACAGCATTATTAAAGGACGAGCTGACCCAAGCAGTAACAATATCTCTATATTCCCTATTATCGCAGTCCTACTATAATCCACCTTTAGGTCGTCTTGGATCGTATAGCAAAGCCATTAGATCTTCTGAGATAGAAGTTACACTCCTAGTATACTGGGTAAAGTTGGGTCTCTAGACCTTGACCCTATCGTAAAAAGTTTCAAGAAAGGTCATTAGTTGCCCAGAAGAACACTGTCGCCCAAAAACCGTAGTGTTATTCTTGTTCTCAACCTTAATAACACCGTAGGCAAGCAACTCTACTATATTGGGCTGGTTCTAGAGGCTTAAGAGGTAGTGCCCTTTATGTTTCCGAAGCTCTTAAGGCCAGCTACTCTTATAGCACCAGTCCCAGCCTATTTTTTCCTTTTCTTCAGGGTTAACGAGTTTTGCTTTAAAGGCCACAGTCGCGTAACTAATAAGATAATCTCTAGGTGGCCCTGCCTCCTAATCGTTAATATATAGTTGTCGACCATCTATAGTAACCACTTAAAACAGTCTGTTATCTAGATCATATTTATAGAATAGCGCCTCCTTCCTAGCAGGGTATCTAAGCCTACTAGGTTTATAATAAAATGCTCTAAGCAGGCATTAGATAAACTTGGCCGTATCTGTCTAGATATCCAGTAGCTCACTTACTATAAGACCTAACCGATTAAAATATAAGAGCTGCATTATTGATCCACAGTGTAGAAAACAGTAAACGTATCTTCGGCTCCATTAATAGCGAAGCGCCTTAGCAGCTTTTAAAGCACAGTTGAGATATACCTTAGCATTCTTCAGATCCTAGGAATTGCGTTTACATTCCTAAAGCATATCAAGGCATTCCTAAACTGGCTCTCTGCACTCCACTATGGGGAAACACTTATTATCCATCGGCGCGGGTTTCCAGCTATTAGGAGGGGGCAATATCGTCTACGGCTTAGCAAGTCGGACAAATTTCGGTTAAGTTTCGCGAGGTCGCTACGATTCTGCATCCTTAACAACTATAGTTATAAGATCTGGCTTCAACTCCTTCTGCCTCGCTATACTGCCGTAATTCCCTTTTAGCCATCTTGCTTTGGTGTTTCAAGTCTTTATTAGGGAATTTCCCTAGTAAGATATTCTAATATGACCCCGACGGGGATTGTTGGCTTTAGGTTTTCTAAAGTACTCCCCTAGGCCGTCTAAATTCGCGATATATTGTATAACTGCCTTGAATTCCTCCTTGTTTAAGTCAGAAGACGATTTATATATAGATAAATTACTCTTCTTTCCACCTGTGCAGCTTCCTATAAAGGTTTTTCACTCGTCCTTCTTGTGAAGATCATCCACGTGCTTTTGCGTAACTTTTAGAATGTCTTCTATAAATGTATCTAATAGCGTCGATGAGATATAGGACTAGTGGGCGAGGTTAGCGGCCATGGGAAACCGGCGAAGCTCGGCATTGTCGCTAATTAATAAGCCACTCACTGCATTAAATGGCGTCGAGTGAGGAGGTAATGTAATTGTATTTTTCGTTGGTGTAGCCTATATATTTAGCTACGTTTTTAGAGCGGCAGGGCATTCTTACAGATATAGTCGGATTAATAATGTTGCCCTCCTCCCTAATACTGCTATGCGGATCCACAGAGGTCTCTCCTATGGATTGTTTATTGGTGTATTGATTGAGATTACTAATATTGCCTACGAGGGGCTCTTTTAGAGATGGCTCATTCCTAAGGGGCTTTTCTATAGGTAGCTTATCCGTGTGTTGGCTAAGAAGTGAGTTTGGCAAGTTATACGAAACATCCAACTACTCGGCAGATGCTAGAGTGGCTTTTAGTTGTGGCCTAAGTGGCAGGGTCGTCGTTGTTAGTATTACTTACGATATATACTGTTGGCAGAAACCAGTTAAACTCTTAGTTCTCTTCTTACACCTCAATTGGTCGTGATTTCGGCCTTTACATTTCTATACTCCGGTCAGTATATTAAACGCACAAAAGTGTTTTTATTATATTCTTACCTTTACTAGTTTCCACTGCGGCATAATAAGTCTATATAGAAGAGCTTGTAGCAACTGATGGCGATATAAGGTTAATTATCGCGCCACTTTGTTTTGTAGTGACAGGACGCGTTACTTAGTAAACTAACTAACCTTTTGCTAAGCAATAAGCGAATTTCCCATACAAAACTACGGTAAGCGAGGTATGCGCGCCGTGCAATAAGCAGCCTAGCAATTAGTGCAGCTACAGACCTACATTACTTCGTTAGACGTCCTGCCTCGATATTTAAAAGGTATTGCGTCCTCTTAGCATAACCCTCTGCGTTATATATGGCGGCTACTATACCAGTACAAATGTCGCGTAATACCTCGCACGGTTGCATTCTAGCAAAGCCGGCCGGGTCAGGGAAATTCTAGACTTTATTAAAAGTATAGGTCCAATCGCACTCTGCTCTAGTGATATACCAAAGCCCGCGCATAAAGGAAGCCGCCCTATTAGTGGTCTCCCTGTCTACGATAGCTACCGCTACGACTAATAGATAATATATAGATATTCCACGGAGGATTTACTTAAGGTCTATAAGTATATTAAACAAATGCTATTTTATAAAGATACTAAGCTAAGGAAAATAAGAAAATNAATCTNGGGGAGAGTATAAGTAAACAGCTAAGGCGCTGCTAAGGCNCTAAGTTTGGCATGTTAACATGCCGAAATCAACTTCTNNNCCTCTGCACTAAGCAGCATGCCAAGCTACTAGGTCTCTTAGTTTAACTTTTTTATCTATACATCTNGTATAGTNAGGCTCTANAANAAGGCTGTTAATACTAGCACTAGGCTTAGCTAGTATAATAGTAGGGACGCTAGGAGACAGGAGGCTTTTTAGGGCCTGGTATACGTATCCTATATGTTAATTTAATAGGTTATAGAGCTAAAGCGTTGTGTATTGCTTGTTTTCTATATAGATAGTGGATAAGGTTTCTCCTTTAGCGCTAAGCTTTATTATATAATGTCGCTATAAGCTTATTCGCTAATATTCTACTTAGGGGCCGTTCGGTTGCAACTTTATATTCAATATAGAGGCTCTATATTTAACCGAAATAGAGCTTAAATCTGAATACGAGGTGGTCGTTTGGTAAATCTAACGACTTTTGAATATGGAGCTCCTCCATATCGGTAAGCGCGTCAAGTTTACAGGCTATACTATATACGGTAGTTAAAATGAGGTTCTTAGCACCGTTTCAATAATGTTAGTGATTTAGTCAATTGAGGCACGAGTACGGCAAAAGGGTCGCGCAAGCCTATATAATTGGATTGTCTATAAACGAGGATCCAAAGCTAGAGAAAGGAAAAGGGAAGAAGGGTAGCACCGCTTAAGGTTTTATACGATCACCTAGTTACGTAACTACGACTATCTAAAACAGTAAGACACTGTCTGCGATTGTCCGCTACAATCTACTACTACAATCCACCGTTTTCCACCAGCGCCGTAATAAATAAGTTGCCTTTAAGCCTCCGTTCCATATTCCATATTAATCTAGAGCTCTTATAATGCGCCAAAGTAACGACTCTAAATACCCAGATCGCAATACTACTGTCGCATTTACATACCTTATATAATATTATTATTCTAACCTTCGTAATCACGATAAGCTTGTTTCTAGGGCGTCGCAGGCATCGCAGGCATTGCTGTAGTTCTACTACGGCTCCTGCGGGAGGTGGGTAAAGGTGTAAAAAGCGTTGATCGCAGAGAGGGCGTTGGCCGAGGAGGAGGCTTCATTACTATACCAAAGTAGGGAGTCGCGATAGAGGCCTGGTGGCAGAGAGGAGCTCACTCAAATCGCTCGCCGACATCAATCACGCATTATGCGAAGCTAAATCTGGAGCGTTATATGGAAGCTCACTAAACAATCGACTTAATTACAGATTCAAACGAGCCACGGTAGTAGCCGCCACTAATTACAAAACGGGTGACACTAAAATACGCACAGATTAAACAAATAATATAGAGCCGATTTGCAACCGAACGTACCCTTAGGTAAAAGAATATGTTTTTAAATACAAGTCCAACTCCATATAAATAAAACCTCCGTAAAGTTCCCAACTTAGGTTAGTTGCTTAGTGTTCGATCTAACCGATCTAGATTAGATGGCTCGGTCCTTAGTCTAATTAACTAGGTCCTCCATCCTCCAAGCAGTATCCTACTCATTCCTACCTATATCGTAGCTAAACTTAACCTCGCGCACTTTCTTATTCTTTTGATCTTTATTTTTAACACTACCTATATCGTATATAACCTTTATATCTCTTTCTACCTCATTTTTCCCGTCCCTCTTTCTAAACCTTAACCCCCTCCTTATTAACGCAGCTTTTACTACTTCTCTCTTTTCCTCGCCTTTTATCTCCCCTTCTTCTCGCTTCCTTGTTAGTGGGTTTCCTCCTTGTTAGTTAATGTAACTTATATTCTAGCAAACTCTAGCGTTTAGGTCCGCTCTATACTACCATTAGCACTTAAACCACCCGATCTCCGCCTTAATAAACTTACTTCCAATACCATCTGTCCTCAGTCTTCTCCCCTCCATAGTCGCATCCGCTAACTTCCGGTAATAGTCCGTCTTTACATGCCTGCAATTTAAGAACCGTGTCACTATTCTTTAGCTTGACCTCAAAAAACCACGAGGATCTAGTCACAGTATCCGTTGCGCATAACGTCCGACTCTGCGCCTTTAGAAAGTTCCCTTAAAATATCTAGCATACTATATCTATAGCGCTATGCCCTAGGACCTTATTACCTGTCGTTCCGTTATAAAAGCAACCGGTGGACACGACCGAAGCTACCGCAGCTATCACCCCGATTACCGCAAAAGGCCGCATTTCTGCTGGAAGCGTATTTGTTAATCGATACTGTTATAGCTAATATACGTAGTATATGGTACTACACACCCTAAAGTGGTTGCTGTAAACGTATTATAGGATAGGTGGTGACTCTAATAAAGACTTGCGGATAAAACAGTGTATATCTTTAGCATATATCTTCTTCATTGGCCTACATTTCCCTTGTCTTTTATACTTTAATATATTAGCGGCCACGTCTGCCAATCCGATATAGGAATTAGCATTACTTATCCAAACTTCCTTTAAACTATCGTGTCTTATTAATATAACCAATCCCTCTACTCCTAATATACCTTATAAGAATACACCATGCTAAACGCAATATGGAACACCGGTAATATTGCCACAGTACCCTTAGAAAAGCTAAGCTATTACATCGCCCTAACGGATTAATCTCTAACCACCTATCCCTTAATATGGTAGGGCCCTTTGCTAAGGCCGCTTATATTTACAACTAGATTTAGTTAGATATTTATATTAACCAGCTATTCTAATTAGTTAATTCTTATTAATAACCTAAGAAAATTGCCGTGTTAAGGGATATATTAAAATATGCCTGTTGCAGTAGTGCATTATACAACATAGTCGGAGACTTTATACATTATCCCCGCATGTTTACAACCGCTATATATATCCAGCTGTTTGACTTATCCCCTTACTTTAAGGGTATATGTTTTAGGCCCGTTAGCAACGGAAGATAAAGGTTAAAGTTTGGCGCCATTATATACGCAATGCTGCCGTGCCGTATAACGCCTCTAGTTAAGTGGCAGGATTATAGCGCTTTGTATTAATGAAATAGGTGACGGGGCCATTATAGGCGCAGCTGTTTTGCCGCTTCCTACGTGGTAATATAGGCTAGGCGCAGCCCATACTGCTATATATGTTACATGTCCATTTAACTTAAACTTTACTACCACATTTCGGCATCTCTTTAATAGTACTAGAAAGATATAAAGCTTTGTTCTTATTCCTTATTAATTATACCTTGTAAAGTCTACATAAACATAGCTTCCTCTTTATCTTCTTAACAACATGAAGCCAACTACTATTTTACTCTATACTCTCGCGGCTAGAAACACCGTGATTGCAGTAGTAGACTAACCGCGACCGAAAAAATTGCCTCCCGAGTACATTCTTGCACCTAGGGACTCGCAGGAAATCGACAGCCACTTACCGGCCAGTATGGAGAAACGTGACGTTTATACGGCCTGTGTAAGTTAAGTTTACATTAGCTCTTATTCCTTTGGTCTAACGGCTATAGGTTTACTACATGGCGATATATATAGCTAAATACAGTCTTCTCGGTTTTGTTTATAAGCAGACGGTTATCGCCAAGGACTTTTTTACCGGGTTCTCGCTATAAGTGCATGCCCTAGTTAAAAGTCTCCATACCAATCTATTCGTTCGCGTTTAATAGATATTTAGCTGCGGCATATAATGCGTATCCTCTTCGGCCTATGCTACTAGAAATAGTGTAACGCCAAGCAAGTTAACTTAGATATTTAACTACCATCAAGATCACGGGCTGGTTAATTATCACGATTGCGAAAATATCTAGTGCGATATTTAAGATAACTGGCCTAATGGTACTAATTCAGCATATAAACCTATAGGATATAGGCCATGCGATATAATGGCGCATATGTGCCGTGTATAAGATAAGAGGAATATCCTACGGGAGTGGAGTGGCTTGATTAGGGGGGCTTAGCGAAAGGGTAACGTGGTAGTGCGGCACGTTATTGCGGCACGGGTTCCAATGGCATTATTACTTAAATGTAACCACTTTAGAAATATACAAACCCCGTTCCAATTCATTGTCGTTATTAAAGGCAAAAATAAGTTTACAGTCCAGGTTTTAACTTAATAGCCCTACCTATATTAATCAGCTGCGTATTACGGATAAATTTCTCGTCGCTTCTACGTTAGGTGGTCTTGTTGCAATTCTTAATACCAAGTATCAACATGCTGCGCTTATACTATCCGAAGGAGAATATCCGCATAAGCAGGTTATATAGGCTAGAAGGCTGTAGGACATTGCGTGTTATAATAAAGTTATGGCTACGGCTAATAATAATGGCATTATACGGCTTTAGAGCCTTAAATCTAGGTAACTCCTTAACCCTTCCTTCCCTACGGATGGTTATACGTACTAAAGAGTGGGCTAGTTTACAGGTATATAGTTTTACCGGACACACCGAAGCTATACGGTGTGTACTATTTACCGGTGATTTAACTGTAGTGTCTGGCTCCAAGGACACAGCATTACGGGTTTGGGATACCGGCTCCGGCGCGTGTATGCATACGCTTAACGGGCATGCTAACACTATCTTATGCCTTACTCTACGCGACAACTTACTTATAAGCGGTTCCAATAATACCACCGTAAGGATATAGGATCTTCCCTTTGGCTAATGTTTATACGTTTTATAAAACTACCCTAGCTATATAACCGTGCTTAGGTTTAATAAAGACTACACCCTACTAGCGACAGGTAGCGGTAAAGGGGTTATAAAAATCTGGAGGATTAGTAATAGGTTAGTAGGCCCCAGCTGCCAGCTCTAATTTAATAGTATACTGCTAACTAGAAAACTAACAAAGGACATATATTACAACCTGTAAAGGTCATACAAAAGTCGCTACGCAACTTACAAATTTCCACGGAAACTTGGTTTCTTCCGGAGCGGATAGGACTATTTAAACCTAGGACTGGCAAAACGGAAAACTTATCCATACTCTAGAGGCTCACGATCGGGCTATACAGGGGCTGGTTTAGGCTAAAGACTACCTTATATCGGGAGGAATAGATGGTAGATTACAAGTTTAGGATTATACAAACAACCAGGCGCTCTTTAAGCTAAGGGATTAGGTAGATGTAGTCTGGCAGCTTATAAGCGGATAGAACAAACTTGTGGTGGCCTTACTAGTCGGCGACGGGAAGCACCTAGTTGAGCTTTAGACTTTACCAGATATAAAAGATAGGCGTACTAAGGAAGTAGCTAAAGAAGAAGAGGTTATATAAACTGGTAATGTAACCTCGTAGGAGGGCTCTCGAACTGTCCGCGAACTACTCCTTACCGCGCGGCGCGTCCGACCTATAACGTTAACGAGAAAAAGGAGTAGCCTCCCCTCCGTAATAGTGTCGCCGTTACAATACTGCTTCTGCTTACAGGCCCTGGTAAAGGCGCGCGTTAGCTATAAATATACTGCTCCTTAAACTTTTTCTACTTCAGCTTATATACTAAAGACGTATTTAGGCCTCTTGGCACGCCTAAGGGCGAGGATGCTCTGCGCGGTAGCGCGTAGTTAGGCATTATTTACGGTGTACAACTTCCACCCCCCCTTTAGCAAGCGCTGTAAAATTTTTAATTTAGTACGCGTATCTAATCTCGCTTAATTGCTACCAATTAATTATAGTAAATGCCTCTAGCTATACATAAGGGCCATTTTAGTTGCCTAGGAAAAGAAAGCAGGTCGTACACATTACTATATTTATTAATTAAATCTTATTTCCCATATACCTATTTAGTGTACTTAATATAGATTACAACTTAAGCTTTTGGGAAGCCTTTTGAAAATACTTACGAAGTATACGTTGCTATTCGTGGTGTTCCAATAAGCGCGCAGCCAAAGCTTAAGTCGACAGCTTAGATTCTACCACGCGATTTTATATCTCTACATTAACACTAGCTTCGACTACCTTGCTGCCATAGTTGCATCAATTCTAGCCTTAGGTGTGACGCCTTAAGAGACGCAAACCTTCCTTCTACGCTTATTTCCCGCCTTATTTATCAGTACCAACATACCTATCTTATAGGTGTGCGACAGCGCTAACTAATATTAAATATTGGTAAGAGCACTGCAGTTACTATTAGGCTATAAACCTTGCATCAATTGCTCCCTATAGGGAATTAAGGTGGTATTAGTAAAAAAATAAAAAGGGTTTAGTATGTCAACATACCAAAACCAAGTCGCGAGTCGTCAACAAAACAGAATACTTAGGTCTAAACAGTATAACTAAGGTAGGATTACGTTGGCCCCAGGGGCAAAAAATATATTTTAGTTACTATAAACAAAGACTTACAGCCGTCTTGCAGCTCTTGTACTACCTTATAGCCCTTACACCCGGGGCAACTAACTTACAACTCTTACACCTAGATATAAGAGCTGCAAGACGACTGCCCTTAGGTGCAAGAGTTACCCCCAAGTGCAAGGGCTACGAGGCAGCTGCCCCTAGGTGCAAGAGCTGTAAGACGGTTGCCCCCAGGTGTAAGAGCTGTAAGAGAGTTGCCCCTAGGTGCAAGAGCTGTAAGACAGTTACGAGAGCTGCAAGATAACTGCCCCTGGGGGCAACCGTTTTACAGCTTAGTAAGCAACCTCCCTACTATGCCTCCTATTTAATAAATAGAACCCTTTACTTTTCCACTTTATAGCTAACTTATCTACAATTCCTAAAGCCAGATATTATTAATATAAAGTGCTGAAACCTACCTACCCCTAATATAACGGATAAGAAGCAGCGGCTTTAGGGCCTAGGTCGAAAGCTTCCTACCTAAAGGAGGTGGATTTAATACATAACCAGGCTAGGCCATATCGGCTAGTAACAGCAAAGTTCCCAATCGATTCTCTTACGCCAGTATAGACCGTTAGCGTAAATAGGCCTATTAACGACGCTTATAAGCGAAGGCTTTATGAAATATTTAAGGAACAGGGTGTCCTTTAAAAAGACTTAGGGTATTGATTACGAGTGGCCTGTTACTACTTAACCTAATATAGTAAAGAGTAGTATTTTTACTGCTATAGATATTACTGTTAAACGATCGTGACTATCTATATCGATTTAGCTTTCCTATATTAAGTATAGATTAGGGATATCTTAGCCGCTAATCTTAATATATAACAAATTACAGATATAAGTTGGACGAGATACAATAAACTGAAAGTAGCCTATATGTAACGGTGCTAGAGCGCGTCACCTGCTAAATTCTGCCCAAGTTCTGCTATATTCTGCTACCTGTTGTATTAATACTGTCTAGTACTATTTTCTACTATTAGCTCGCCTACTACTAGCGCCTTAACGGCTTGCGCTACTTATTTATTTACACCAGCCCTAGCAAACCCCCTTCCCTCTCCTCAGCTTAGTATATTTATTAAATAGCAATCCACAAGCTTCGGTTTAGAGGCATTTATATAAGCCGTTACACTATAAGGGCTTTAGTTTGATTTCGGTATAACAAACACGCTGAAATCAAATAACACAACCTTTTAAAACTTTAATCTAATTTCAGCATGCTAAATACACCGAAATCAAATAACACGACCTTTTAGAGCTTTAATCTGATTTCGGCATAATAAACACGCTGAAATTAAATAATATGACCTTCCAGAGCTTTAGTCTGATTTCGGTATGCTAAACACGCCGAAATCAAATAACACCACCTTTTAGAGCTTTAGTCCGATTTTAGCATAATAAATACGCTAAAATTAAATAATATAACCTTCTAGAGCTTCTAAAGCCCAAGTGCAGAAGATGCTGGACTATATTAACCGCGGGCGGGCACACAATGCTAATTTAGGGAGCGTTAATGCGCTAGGAGATAAATCCGAATATCCATTATTTAAAGGCTGGGATATAATAATTGGAGAGAAGGTGGAGCTTATAGCGGGTAATTACAGAGTAGAGGCATTAAAAGAATATTTACACCGCTTAAAATCCCTAGGGAATAAGCGATAATAGATTTATAATATATATAATAAATATTAACAACTTAGTCAATCGAGATATAAGTACGGCAAGGGGGTCGCGCAAGCCTATACGATTGGATTGTCTATAAACGAGAATCTAAAGCTAGAGAAAGGAAAGGAGAAGAATAGTAGCGCTGTTTAACGTTTTATGCGATCCTCGAGTCACGTAAGCTCACGTAACTACGTCCACCATAATCCACGTCTACTATAATCCACCGTTTTCCACCAGCGCCGTAATATTACCCCCCCTTTGCAAAAGCCTGCCCTTAGGCTTTATATGTCCGTATTATGCCCATAGGGCGTTTTTATCTTTATGTTCTTCCGGTAGCCTATTATCTTTACTATACTAGCATTTAATCTACTCGTCTAGGTACTTTAGGAGTCCTAGTTTACTAGGGTAACGGCTATAGAACTCTTAAAGCTTATAGGGACTGCCAATAAAGTTCTAT
>NW_027137692.1:0-21907 GCF_001692895.1 Cenococcum geophilum 1.58
ACTAGTGGACAATCTCCTTTGTAGATAGAGCAATTAGGAAATGCTTTCTGCGGAAGGTACTGCAACACCGTAAATCCACAGCTTAGCACGTCCCAATATGCCCCATGGGAGGCTTAAAAGGAGGAGGGCTTAACCCCACTGTTACGGCTCGTACAAATGCCTCTGAACCGAAGCTTGTAGAATGCTGTATTACGAAGATACTAAGCTAAGGAGAAGGAAAAGGGGTCGCCAGGACCGATGTAAACAAATATGTAGGGTGAGCCGCCAAGGCGCTAGCTTTAGGCGAGCCAATCGTAGGTTGGCAGAATTTGGCAGAATTTGGCAGGTAACGTGCAATAGCGCCGTTACAGCTCCAAGGTCAGATTAGCTAGCCTCGCTTCGTGGTCTCGTGACCACGTCACGTGATTAACGTTCTGACAATAAGATAAACCCGGTCAAAATCGCCCGGTCGTTTTAACCGCGACGGAGAGCGCTTGGACCATCGACTCCGGTGTTATAGTCTGTGCGGCAGCTAATAATTAGCGTTGGACGTATAGCAGTCGCCACTGGCCACGCGTACTACGGTCCCCCTAAAGTTTTCAGCAAGCGCGGAAGTGGCGTATGACCCAGAGTGGCGCTCATCCAGGTCTCTGATTCGATAAATTGCATCACGTGATGAATGTATAAGGGGATTTATTGGTTAGCAACTAATTTTGGTTATGGCAGAGACGGATCCACTTTGCTAAAAACTTCAGGGGGGACCACAGTACGGTAGCTTAGTTTATTATCACCCTCTTCCCAGACCTTTAGTTGTAGTTTTCAAACGGGCTAGCGTTTAGGATACCGCCCCTGTCATCAGCCTACCCCCCTTAATAGCCCAGTACATCCGTACAAAATCAACATTTTTACCACTTAAAAATATTAAAACAAGAAGAGGTAAATACTTTTCTAAAAAATTACAACTAATATCTCTCTATATATTTAAGCGTTATTTATTAAATATTGAATTATTTACGTATAGGACGGGCGAGTAGCCGGGGTTTGTCAAAACCCACCAAACTTCAACCTCTTCTTAATAAAACGTGATACCTCAACGCAATAGTCTTAAAAAGCAGTCAAACGAAGCGTACATACAGCTTGCTCTCCAGGCTATCAAATGGTATGGTATGGTATGGTATGGTATGGTATGGTATTCATTTACGTCCGGTAGTGGGTGTAACGGCGCTATTGCACGTTACCTGCCAAATTCTGCCAAATTCTGCCAACCTACGATTGGCTCGCCTAAAGCTAGCGCCTTGGCGGCTCACCCTACATATTTGTTTACATCGGTCCTGGCGACCCCTTTTCCTTCTCCTTAGCTTAGTATCTTCGTAATACAGCATTCTACAAGCTTCGGTTCAGAGGCATTTGTACGAGCCGTAACAATCAGTGCGTGCCTCATGCACTCGCCTTTCCATATCCAGTAGTTGTTTGCATTATAGCTCTATTTATGGCCTTGGTCGCCTTCTTCTTTGGCTTGTATTATGATGATCATCACGGCATGCTCTTTGTGTTGGAAAACAAGCCCGCAACGATATCACGTGATGAGACTTGTGGGCGAAACCTCTTGGCAGGAATCTGACCAATCAAACAACTTCGACCGTGCGGTCGAAGTTCCTTAAAATCTCTTCAACCACCTATATAGAAAATAAGCAATACACAGAGTTTTAGCCCCATAACCTCAATTCAACACTTTGGTCTGTTGGATCTAGTATTGTTAGGAGTGTTACGTACGCGCTACCCTTGGCTGGATCCGAAGGTTCGTTTATAAAGGCGTTGGATCTCTGCGGCGAAAAGCTCAAGTGATAACCAACTAAATTAGCATTAATTTAGTGGTCAAAACCAGTAACAAGAATACTTCGCGCGTTTGAATCCACCAGTGATAACCAACCAACTCCGAGTGAAGGGCCGCTTTGGTCGTAAGCAAACGAAGCAGTTTATGCTAACAGGGGAAGCCAAGTTGATGCGTGTAATACACTGTACACTTAATGAAGCCATCGTAAGACGATTTTCACGCTCTATAGCCGGATATACTTATTGGGAAAGAAGCTTAAGAGCACGCTTGCGAACATGCGTGCCTTGTATACATAAAACCGGGTGGCTAAATTGAGGGTAACGCAGGGCTCTTTGCTGATAAGCTGTTCTTAACATATTTTGCATAGTCGGCTCTTGGCTTAAACTTTGATACCATACAGTTGGTATATTTCAATGAGGAAGCAACGATTTGATATGCCAGTGTATTTGTTCGTTGTAAGAAGAAGCCCTGATGCCAAAGTTTTGATGATCTTTGATGCAAATGTATACTGTAAATTGTTGATTTCCACGCAGAGGATACTATAGCTGGAAAGATCGCGAGGAGGTGGTAATTGTTGAAGCTGTGGTTGAGGAGTTAAGTGTTGTACATTGGAAAGTGGCCTCGTTACCAACCTGGTCGGCGGCATCACCAGCCTTCCCCTCATCGTCACAAATACGGCCTCCAATGCCGCTAGTACTCTCTGCGATAATAGAGGCATTCCACTTCTTTTAAGGTGTTATAAACATTGTTCTTAAAGTGATGCCATAGACAGATCTGTTGTTAGCTGTACGGCTAGAGCAGACGCGCCACTACCTTGGAGGCGCCGCCGAAATCGCGGCTTACCACGGATGCATTTGATGTAGAGGAGTAATCCGACCACATCCCCCTTCTTAACTGGCACGCATCCTCTATCCACTTGTTACACTGAGGCCCCGGCTAATGCAGTAACGTATTCTACTAGCATGTGGGCAACACCAGCAAGCGGGCAACCCAAAAAAACACCAAAAATCTGAAAAACTGCCCCCTGCAATCTCAACAACAGCTTTATAAAGCTTCTGTGGATTTAATATAGAGTATTCTACGTATATTCTAAGGCTTCTCCTAGATTTTTAGCTGTAAAGGTTATATTATCAAGAAGATAGCAAGTTTTAGCCCCCAAATTGATACTTTTTAACCTTCTTCCCTAATATCTTAGAAGGTATAGAAGATAATCCTCCTTAAATCTATAACTTACTTATAATAAAGTGGAGAACGCTCTATATTAAATTTATAGAAGCTTTATAAAGCTGTTGTTGAGATTGCAGGGGGCTGTTTTTCAGATTTTTGGTGTTTTTTGGGTTGCCCGCTTGCTGGGGTTGCCCACATGCTGGTAGTACACGTTAGCGCCACAGTACCATCAAAACTAGCCTTTAGTATATGGTAAAATAGCCCATTACCATGCATAGAGAATCATCGGGATGACTATTCTTCAGACATCGATACGGCCTAGCGGAACCTTGGGCTGAGTAAGATTAGGTAATACGGGCATATAGCCAACGCACTATAAGTGCCTACGGATTCAACCAAGTTTATGGAGGCAAGCCACCGGTAATTATCAATTTCCTGTTACAACCACAATAGTACCAGGAGCGATGACTGAACCCACGTGGAAGGCGATCGCATCTGATAAACAGCAGCAACGTGCTTCTAAGATACCTCCAGAATGGCGAATCCCTGATCCTTTGCTTCCGCCTCCCGAGGTAGCCTTTGTTCAGGACTTCCCGTCCAAGTCTGGAATGTTCACAGACCGAGAGCTATTATTAACAGAGGCGACTGCATGTGATGTGACAGCCAAAATCTCCGTTGGCGAGTGGACGGCCCTGGAGGTTATGGCCGCTATTTGCAAGCGAGCCGCTGTTGCTCAACAGTTACTTAACTGCGTGACTGAGATCTTCTTCGATCAGGCTATGTCGAGAGCGAAGGAGCTTGACGGGTATTTCGATAAAGAGGGGAAGACGGTAGGCCCACTCCACGGGCTACCAATCAGGTATTCTGCCCACTAATACTGGCGGAAACAAAAGCTGACCTAGGCCTTAAAGCTTGAAAGACCAGTTCAATGTCACAGGTAACGATCACACAGCGATAATGGAAAGCTGCTTGGCAAGAACGTTGTATCGGCTAACCTGCCAGCCAGGCTTCGATTCCACCATTGGCTATTGCAGCTATGCCAACAAACCAGCTACTGCAGACTCAACTCTAGTCCGACTCTTAGTCAAGGCAGGGGCTATTGTCTATGTCAAGTCCAACGTCCCTATAACGTTGATGATGGGCGAATCGGTCAATAACGTTTTCGGACGCACACTGAATCCCCGCAATCGGGAGTTGACTACAGGAGGATCATCTGGAGGAGAGGCAGCACTGGTGACATTTTGTGCTAGTTTCCTCGGCGTGGGCACCGATATTGGTGGCAGCCTCCGCATTCCATCTTCGTTCACTGGACTGTATGGACTGAGACCATCCCACGGCAGGGTATCCTACCAATACGTGCAGAACACCTTCCTAGGCCAGGAGGCGGTTAAGTCATGCNCTGGACCCATGTGCAGAGCGCCGGAAGACATCCGCTTGTTCATGTCGAGTCTAGCCGCGCAGAAGCCCTGGCTCTGGGATCCCCAGAGTCTGCCACTCCCATGGCGCGTGGAGGAAGAGGTACTACCGAAAAAGTTATGCTTCGGGTTCGCTCTGAGTGATGGGCACGTTACCCCGTCGTAAGACCTCCATATCCCTTTCGCCATGCAGGCTAAGCTAACATCTCAAAGACCGCCACTGCGTCGCGCCATAAACATCACAAGAAAGAAGCTGAAGGAAGCCGGACACATAACTATTCTTTTTAATTTTATAGAAGGAAAAGAGGCCAACGAGATTGTGAATAGGATGTGGACCGCTGATGGAGGCGCGGAAGTCCAGCGCGATTCCGATGCCACCGGAGAGCCTCTGCCACCCACTGTAGAATGGTGGATCGGCCACAGCTCTGGGGTTAAGGCAGCGACGGTAAGCGAGACATGGCAGAATCAACACAAGAAGACGTTGCTCGCGCAGAGATTCTTAGAGAAGTGGCAAGCAACTAAGCAGAAAACGGGTACCGGTCGACCTATTGACGGTCTGATCATGCCCTCAACGCCATTCCCTACCAGCCGTCATAATAGCGGCTGGCTATGGCACTATAGCGAGTTCTCAGCATTGTTGGATTTAACCACTGGCGTCTTCCCAGTCACTCGGGTCGATCTCGAGAAGGATACTGTGTCCACAGATTGGAAGCCTATCACGGTGAAAGACAAGGAGGTGATGGAATATTGTAAGTTAGCACAGTTACCTTTTTAGATAGGCGACACTGACGTTAAACTAGATGGGAAGCCAGAAAATCACGAGAACGCCTTGGTTGGATTGGCACTGATCGGCAGGAGGTTGGAGGAAGAAAAAGTAACAGCGATGCTCACGCTCATAAGGGATGTGGTAGGCGTTGACTATTGACTATAACTTGTCACGTAAGGGCCCACCCCTCATCAAGAGCTATGATCCTCAAGCTATGGGGCTATGATGCCTTTTTATTCGGGGTTTATACAAAATCCACCTCCAAAGTTTCGTTTATTTCAATATCCGCCTCCTATAAACAGAATCCACCTCCTGCCAATTGAAGCTTAATAGCTTTATATAGCGTAACACCAATTTAGCCTAGTATAACGCCAATCTAGCCTAGTACAACGCCAATCTACATGGTAATCTATGGGCGCGTGCAGGCGTTGTTCTAAAAATTTGACGAAGCTTGGCGCGTCATATCTGTTACGGCGCTGGTGGAAAACGGTGGATTATGGTAGACGTTATGGTAGACGCAGAGTCACGTGAGCTCGCGTGACTCGAGGATTGTATAAGACTTCGAGCGACGCTGCCCTTCTTCTCCTTTCCTTTCTCTAGCTTTGGATCCTCGTTTATAGACAATCCAATCGTACTGTAACTGTTACGGCACTGGCAGAACTTGGCAGAACTTTGAGGTCACGTGACTAGAGGACCGCATAAAAGAACCCTACTTCGACCGGCGCTGCTCTTCTTCTCCTTTCCTTTCTCTAGCTTTAGATTCTCGTTTATAGACAATCCAATTGTACAGGCTTGCACGTCCCTCATACCGTGCTCATGCCTCGATTGACTGAGTCGCTAACATTATCTAAAGCTCAAACCACCCTTTCTTCCTGAGAAGGAACTTAAATATATCTACAGGACCACGAATAGGACAAGGACACAGAATAGGACCCCAAGGACAGAACCCAAAGGAAGAGAACAGAACCCTAAGGAAAGGACCCACAAGACACGCACAGACCAGAACCCCTGAAGAAATTACCCGGAATTACCCAACACCCTAGCACTATGCCACGAAATACAGCAGCAGGCAAAGCAGCTGCAGGACCCGCAAACGCCTCAGACGAAGAAACAATCAATGTCTCGACCCCTCAAGCAGAGCTCGCAGCAGCTAATGCTGAAATTGAACGGCTACGAGAACTGCTTGAAACTAGAAGCACCCCTGCATCTAGCGAGGACCCATCGGACAGACTTGCTACAGTCCTCGAGGCCCTAGCCCAACGTACAGCATCAGGATCGTCGCGGTCCGCGAAGGTCGCGGACCCCCCGTTGCTTACAGACGGAGCCGACCCTACATTCGATAATTGGAAGCTTCAATTGCAGGACAAGCTCGAAGTCAATGCGGACCACTTCCCTACTACTCGAGCCAAAATGGCCTACGTTTTCGGCCGTACCGGCGGAGACGCACAGACGCATCTACGTCCGCGATACGCCCAGGACTCGGCAGAGCCCTTCCTCTCTGAAGAAGAAATGATCGACCACCTGTCTTCTATCTATGAGGACCCTTTTAGGGTACAGAACGCCCGCCTCGGCTATAAAAGTCTAAACATGAAAACAACGGAGACCTTTTCGGCCTTCCAGACCCGCTTCTTACACCTAGCCGGACAAGCCCAGATTCCCCAGGAAGACCTGCTTCCAGACCTCTTTGACAAGCTTACCCTAGACCTACAGCGGGCCGTGCTACCAGCTTTTACTACTGCACAGACGTTAAAAGAACTTACGGACCATTGCCTGGCTATCGACCAAGGCCTCCGTCGAATTAAGGCACGAGCTGACCGGATGAAGGCTAGGAATCCCCCAAATCAAGCTACGAGCAATGCAAGAACGGCCCGCAATACCCCAGTACAACCCGCAACGCCTACTGCGCCGGCCGCCAACCCAGTGACCAGCCGTGCAGCTAGCCCTGCCGCGGGCCAAGCGCTTACTCGGCCTACCTACAGCGACCCCCGTATACAGGCCCTCAGCGATCAAGGGGTTTGCTTCTTGTGCGGTCAAAAGGGCCACCCTGCAAGGAACTGCCCGACAAAGGCAAAAGCGGACGAGGTTCTGTTAATCCAGGAGGACAGTACGGAGTCGGAAAAAGAGGAACCCTAGAGAAAGACTCCTCTCTAGGGTCAAAAGGGATTGACATGTCACATGTTGATCTGGGTCGGCTAGTTGGTGGAAAAAGCTGCACTATCCCTTGTACTTTATTCCGCAATGGATATCAAGTTTTAACCTCTGCCTTAGCTGACTCTGGAGCAAATGCCTTTACCCTAATTGACACCCAGTGTGCCGTAAAGCTGGCTGACTTTCTTAACGCACCCGTAGAAGACCTGCCTAAACCAATTCCCATTCGCGGGTATAACGGACGGGTAGGGCAACCTATTACGAGTATTTTGCGAACACACCTCCGCGTTGATGGGCGAAGGCAGTATAACGTCCCCTTCCTGATTACGGACCTTGGAAGCTATGATATGATCTTCGGGAGGAAATGGCTAGCCTACTTAGGCTTACAGCTTGACGTACGAAGCAGACGGCTTATCTGGCCCGAAACCCTACCACCGACCCCTTCTTTTATAAAAGAAATCAGCATTACAATGGAAAACCTGGTACGACCCCAGATTGATACTATCCACCAGGCCGATGCCATACGTAGAGACCAGGCCTTCGAGAAGGATGTACAGCTTGACCCGCAACGGATCCGTATACTACGCCGCCCCCAGGCTACCTATGTCACACCACCCGCACCACAGACTCAGGAAGTCGACAGTGACCTACCTAAGTCCCCGGTAGAGAACCTAGGCCCTACGCAGCCACAATGGAAGGCCAGGAACATTGGACGGCATACTGAACTGATAGACCGGAAGGACAACTTACGGAAAATGGAACGCGAGCTGAGGAAGACTATGAACCCTATACCGCAAAATACGGCCCAACGAACATCCGTAAAGAAACCTACGGACCTCCCACCAGTTGATATCTGCTGCATTGGCGCTGTAGGATTCTACCGGAACTTAGTTCAGCCGGATACCGTTGCCTTTACAACTAGCTTATATGAAATCGATCGAATAATTGAAGAAAAAGAGACCCTGGCCCAAGAGGAGGATGAGCTTACGGATGAGGAGCTAGTAGAACGGAAACTACCCCATCGGTACCGAGAGTTCAAGGACGTATTCTCCAAGGCAGCATCCGACATGCTCCCACCCCACCGACCGTACGACCATAAGATCGAGATTGAACCAGACAAGGAAAACGTCCTCGGCTATACCCCCCTTCGTGAACAATCTATTGCCGAATTACAGGCCACTAAGCAGTACATTGTGGACAACCTGGCAAAGGGGTTTATTGAGCCTAGTCAGGCCCCATTTGCCTCCCCTATTCTCTTTGCAAAAAAGCCAAACGGAGGACTTCGTTTCTGCATCGACTACCGTAAGCTTAACAATATAACCCGCAAAGACCGTTATCCGCTGCCCTTACTGGATGAGACGCTGGCCCGAATGAATAGAGCTAAGGTATTCACAAAGCTCGATATCCGCCAGGCCTTCCACCGAATCAGGATGGACCCCGGATCTGTAGACCTTACTACATTTCGGACTCGATACGGATCGTATAAATGTAAAGTACTCCCCTTTGGACTGACTAACGGACCTGCTACGTACCAACGATATATGAACGATGTACTCTTTGACTACCTCGACGACTTCTGTACAGCCTACCTGGATGATATTATGATTTACTCCGAAAACGAGTTAGAACACGAGGAGCACGTCTGCAAGGTCCTACAACGGCTCCGTGATGCTGGCCTCCAGGCCGATATTAAGAAGTCGGAGTTTAGTGTAAAGCGAACAAAGTACCTAGGGTTTATTATCAGTACGGACGGAATCGAGGCAGACCCGGAAAAGACGGCCGTAATTAATCAATGGGAACCACCACGGACCGTAAAAGGGATACAGTCATTCCTAGGCTTCTGTAACTTCTACCGACGCTTTATTAAGAACTACAGCAGGATTGCTCGGCCCCTTAGCCGCCTTACGATGAAGGATCAGCCCTTCTACTTCGACACCGCATGTAGGCAGGCTTTTGATGAACTTAAGAAACGGCTGGTCTCCGCTCCTTTACTCGCCCACTTCGACCCAGAACGGCCCTCAATGCTAGAAACGGATGCCTCAGATGGTGTTATTGCCGGCGTTTATTCCCAGAAGCAGACGGACGGGGAATGGCACCCTATTGCTTACTACTCAAAGACTATGGTAGATGCTGAGCTAAACTACCCAATTCATGACAAAGAAATGTTGGCTATTATCTATAGCTTTCAGCACTGGCGAGCACAGCTAGAAGGGACCCCCGAACCTATCCAAGTGGTTTCAGATCACAAGGCCTTAGAATATTTCATGACAACGAAAGCCCTTACGGCCCGGCAGGCGCGCTGGGCGGATGTCCTATCTCAGTTCAACTTCCTAATTATGTACAGGCCAGGCGCCACTAACCGTGCGGACGCTCTTACAAGGCGCGAACAGGACCTAGATGACCAGATGGCCGCAAAGGTCTCATTACGGACCCAGACGCTACTACAACCAGAGCACCTTGACCCTCGGATACGGGAAGAACTAAGTACTAAATCTTCGAGCGCCGAGATATGTCCCATCGACCCTACGGAATTCGACCTTATTGATGAACTACTGCAAGCAAACCGTACGGACCCTTCTCTACAGGAGTACCGCGAAAAGGCAAAGGATGTTACCAGCCCATGGTCCCTTGAAAATGGACTACTTAAGCACCGGGAACGGCTAGTAGTAGCAGAAGAAAAGAACTTACGAACCCGGCTTATTACCGAAGCACATACCCAGGTCTCTACGGCCCACCCCGGAAAAAATAAGACCCGCAAGATTATTGGTGACCGTTACTACTGGCCCGGAATGGTTACGGATATTGACCGTTATGTAAGGAACTGCAACGACTGCCGTAGGTCTACGATTCCACGAGATAAGACCCCAGGACTATTAAAGCCACTCCCAATACCAGAGCGCCCCTGGCAGCATATCTCTATGGACTTTCACGAACTACCAGTAGACCGTGACGGGTACGATATGGTCATGATCTTGGTTGACCGATTTGGCAAACGCCCTTTCTCAATCCCCTGTCACAAGAATATCGATGCTAAAGAGGCGGCCCGACTATATATCCATTACATCTACCGAATTTACGGACCACCAGACACTATTGTATCGGACCGCGGACCGCAGTTTATATCGGCTTTCTGGAACGAGTTTACCCGGATCCTAGGAATTAGGCTAAAGCTTTCTACGGCGTACCACCCCCAGACAGATGGTCAGACGGAGATTGTAAATCAATACTTGGACCAGAGACTCCGGCCCTTCGTTAACTACTTCCAAGATAACTGGGGCGAACTGCTACCTCTAATGGACTACGCCCAGGCGACCCTACCCCACGACTCTACGGGATTTGCACCTATCCAACTAGAAATGGGGTATCTACCCCGAACAAGCTTTGACTGGGATAGGCCAGAAGGACCACAGACCGTACGCGAGAAACTGTCNCATGAGGAAGCCCAGCAGTACGCCAAGCGCTTAGAGGAAGCCTGGACGGTAGCCCGTACGAACCTAGAAAAGGCCCAGAAATCAATGAAACAGCAGGCAAACAAGCATAGGCGCGAGCCCGACTTTACCGTAGGTGATATGGTTTGGGTTACAACAAAGAACTGGAAGACGGAACGGCCTAGCCGTAAGCTCGATTATCAGATGGCAGGACCGTATAAGGTCCTTGAGAAAATAGGCAATTCGTACAAAGTAGAGCTCCCAGATTCAATCAAGGTTTACCCTATCTTCTCGCCGGATAAGCTACGGAAGGCTGCGAACGACCCATTACCTGGACAAAAGAACGAACCCCCCCTGCCGATTCAAGTCAGTGGCGATAACGAATGGGAAATTGAAGAGATACTGGCCTGTAAGCTAGTAAGGAAAACGCTAAAGTACCGCGTTAGTTGGAAAGGCTATGACCCAGATCCTACCTGGTACCCTGCATGGAACTTTNTTGGCAGTCCCCATAAGCTTCAAGAATTCCATTGTTACGGCTCGTACAAATGCCTCTGAACCGAAGCTTGTAGAATGCTGTATTACGAAGATACTAAGCTAAAGAGAAGGAAAAGGGGTCGCCAGGACCGATGTAAACAAATATATAGGGTGAGCCGCCAAGGCGCTAGCTTTAGGCGGGCCAATCGCAGGTCGGCAGAATATGGCAGAATTTGGCAGGTAACGTGCAATAGCGCCGTTACATAAAAGAAATTTTGGGGCAGTACACCATATTGTAAGGAATCCCAGTCTCAAACAATTCGTGCGAGGTATTTTATTTCAATAATATAGTTAATTGAACGGCCGCTTAACCTACCTTCTCTAGTAGAGTTACTTACAAAGGTGTTTTAGTTGGGTTTTTGTAGCCAACAACCGCTAACTATCGGTAAACTTAAAGAAGCAATCTCCATAACTAAAATAGCTGTGAATGCTGACTATAGGATAGCTCCCCTTATAAGTCGATATGTATATAGCTAATGAAGCTGGAAAGAAGTAAAATATATATGTTAGAAACATACATAATGTCACTCTCACTACTACATGTATCTTCGGAAATCGGGGAGCTCGTAGCTTTGACCGCGCTAACGTCTGGGAAACGCCACCTCGACAAGGGTCTGGTCGGTGCGGCTCGGCCACCCTCCCTGCTAGCGTGGGCGAGCTCGAAGTATTTTACGCTTTAATCACCTGCTGTAAATACCGCTAATCATGCAGCCCGTCCTGATGAGCCTTTGCAGATATTGGCTTGGCTTAGCGCTCAAATGTGTGTTTGTGCGGTGAAAACGGTCAGGACCTAAGTCCGGAATAATTGCAGGACCGATATATGTAGGCAGCAGCTTATTAAACTGCCCCGCCTTTCGTAAACACACTCCTAGAATTACCCCTCAACCCTAGTATAAAAGCGCAACCAAAGTCAGGAGAAAGCTTTCGGCCGTCGCCCTTTTCAGCTCCGCGATTGCTGCTGTGGAGGTTGGGTCATGTCTCCAAAAAAATCCTTTTTCTCGCAGTTGAAGCTGTTGGTTACACAAGGGGGATATCACGTAGCTACGGTTCGTAGATAGTATGATAATTGTTCTGTTCTGTTTTCTTCTTGAAGAAAGGGGTGAGGAACTTAAGGTTCCTCACCACGCTAGTGCCGCGGCGGCACGTGATGGCAACTTGCCGCACGTAACGGCAACTTGCCACACGTGACGGCAATATGCCTCATATGGTGACCATTTGCCTTTATTCCCAACAGAAGCATTTACTTGGAGATCATCGTGCCAAGGACTTAGAAAAGTCCAAGAGAAAGGACGACGATCCGCAAAGCGGTACGGTAGTCTTGCCTACTGCTTTGGCGACACCATCCAAACGTATTCAAGATACGTGGGAGGATAGATCGTTTATGGTAGGGTTTGATAGCAACTAGACAATATTATTTTAGCTAACGGTGTAGGTATCCCTTCGCCTGGTAAAATGTGTCCTACGGTTATCGATAAGAGCCGACCAATAGGATCTGTAGTATCAAGGCTCCGTGATCAAATCTACGAGGTGAAAGAAGTCGTCAATTTCAGTATATAATTGCTATTTACACCCAATCTTTAGAGTTGAGTCGCTCAATATAAAGCCAACAGCCGTCCTTCCTACAGAATGGTATACGGCAAATAGAACAGCCGTATAGAGTTCTTGGAGCTCTACAAGGCCTCCTCCAATCCTTACTATTGCGAGGTTTACAAGTTGTATTTAGTGAGAGATCTAAAAGAGGCTTCCTGCGTCCTCTATATTGTATTTAAGTCTTCCTACAGGCTTCAATACAAGCAGAGCAGTACTTCTGCTTGCGCCACGTAAACAGCTTTATAAGCTTATAATCCTCCACAAAATATCACTTATAGAGTATCGCAATAGCCTCTCCCGAGTATACACTCGCCGGCGAGTTGACTGCTCAAAGAGGGCCTGCCGGAGGTCCTTCCGGAACTGCCCGTGCGTATCGCGATGGGAGGAAGATTTGGGGTGCCATGGTTGTCGAAATTCGCGATATGCAAGCGCTCAAAGTAGGGCAACGGCCACGGCTGCGGGGGTGGTTGTTTTGCTTTCCGAATCGGTGGAATTAAATACTAAGTCGGTGGAACAAAGTCTATGTCATCAGAAGTACGATTGGAAGGCATGGTTGAGTAATTTATATTAATTGAATGTATGTAGGTAATACGCGTACTTTTGATTCCGGTGTTTTGGTGTTCTGCGCACGGTCCAATTTTGGTAGGACGCTACCAGGGGAAGGGATAGAATGTAAATATTCCTGGAGTATATTCTAGATATTGTACTAACACACTTGATTGTAGGAAGTAAGTAGACCTGCGAATACCGACATGTGTGGCTACTGCTAACCTTGTCCTGTTTGTTGGTGTAGCATGTAAGTAGACCTGCGAATACCGATATGTGTGGCTGCTGCTAACCTTGTCCTATTTGTTGGTGTAGGGAGTAAGTAGACCTGCGAATACTGACATGTATAGCTGCTGCTAACCTTGTCCTATTTGTTGGTGTAGGAAGTAAGTAGACCTGCGAATATGCGAATACTGACATGTATAGCTGCTGCTAACCTTGTCCTATTTGTTGGTGTAGGAAGTAAGTAGACCTGCGAATACCGACATGTGTGGCTGCTGCTAACCTTGTCCTATTTGTTGGTGTAGGATGTAAGTAGACCTGCGAATACCAACATATATGGCTGCTGCTAATCTTGTCCTGTTTGTTGGTGTAGCTCGTAAGTAAACCTGCGAATACCGACATGTGTGGCTGCTGTTAACTTTGTCCTATTTGTTGGTGTAGGGAGTAAGTAGACCTGTGAATACCGACATGTGTGGCTGCTGCTAACCTTGTCCTGTTTATTGGTGTAGGTTGTAAGTAGACCTGCGAATACCGACATGTGTGGCTGCTGCTAATCTTGTCCTATTTATTAGTGTAGCTCGTAAGTAAACCTGCGAATACTGACATGTGTGGCTGCTGTTAACCTTGTCCTATTTGTTGGTGTAGGGAGTAAGTAGACCTGCGAATACCGATATGTGTGGCTGCTGCTAACCTTGTCCTGTTTGTTGGTGTAGAATGTAAGTAGACTTGCGAATACCGACATGTGTGGCTGCTGCTAACTTTGTCCTGTTTGTTGGTGTAGGGGGTAAGTAGACCTGCGAATACCGACATGTGTGGCTGCTGCTAACTTTGTCCTGTTTGTTGGTGTAGAAAGTAAATAGACCTGCGAATGTCTCTTACACGCGACTGCTTGAACCGGTACTAATACGAGTGTAGCACGGCAGCTAGCTCTATACCTTTGATAATAATTTTGCTCGAGATTTCTTTAAAAGCTTGCCATCGAGCGCGCTTCCGAGCCAGCTTGCCCCAGTCCAGTGCTGTACCTGCTGTAGTTCCATTGTGGCTGCTTACTGCATCGTTAATCTTTCTGAAGTCCGTGCTGCTGAAAAAAATTGTCAGCTCTGCGCTCTACTCCTCCGTACACTTAAACACCACTGCAATGATAATGAATCAAATGTTCAAATCGTTCAAGAACGGTCAACGTTGAAAATAGGAAGCGGGGGGCCACGCATTCTCCGGTTGTGTTCTGATTCGGGTTAGTGTTCAACTCCTTACATGCGCTGGGCAGGGCCACTACTTACTGCATATCTTTTACCACAGAATATTCGGCTGATCCTGGTAACACTATCCAGATCAGCTTCCCAGTCTTACCCGAAGCGGAAAGCCCTGCACGTTTTGCACTACTTCGCGCATGGCTTTGTTGGTGTGACGAGTCCCACGATTGCAACAAGCACCATGTTGAATCCAATACAGCATTGCCGACAAGACTCCTCCATGTCGGTGATCCGGATGATCCAGGTTATGATCCTGATGTCTTGCGTCTCGATCTTGCTGCGCAAACAGACGGAAGAAAATACATCGCTTTATCCCATTGCTGGGGCGAACTTCCAATTAAAGATAAGAAACAGTTTTGTACGACCCAGGATAACATTAGCCGACGGCTGGGAGGATTTAATATCTCCGACCTGCCAAAGACTTTCCAGGACGCTATCAAAGTGACTCGAGAACTTCGTGTACCATACCTCTGGATCGACTCACTCTGCATAATCCAATACGAGCACGATGGTAAAGATTGGAAACGCGAATCTAGGCGTATGGAAGAGGTCTTCTCTTTAGCTTACTGCACAATCGCTGCAACTTCGGCTGTCCATTCAAAAGCGGGATTCCTTAAGCGGAACGTAAGCACCGAGTATGTCCTTGTTCAAGATGCCTTGGGCAGGCGGTTCTATATCAGCGCCGGTATAGATGATTTCGACAACGATGTGGAGAAGGCTCGGCTTAATACGCGAGCATGGGTAATGCAAGAAAGGATTTTGTCACGACGAACTATCCATTTCAGTGCCAATCAGGTATACTGGGAATGTGGTGAAGGGATTTACTGCGAAAACCTTACTAGACTAAAAAGGTAAGAGCTTAACAATATCTGATAGACCAACATCTTCCTAACTTGTGTATTTTGCTCCTCAGCTCATTTCGAAGGAAGTTCTTTATGCTTGATCCAAATTTCCCAAACCGGCTCCTCCGATCAGGCTATGAACGTACCATGGAATTCATTCACTTTCTTTCTGAGGACTACTCGAAGCGTGACCTTTCAGAGAAGACCGACAGATCTGTTGCAACATCTGGGTTAGAGGTCCGTATTGCAGGCGCTCTAAAGTGTCAAAGCAGTTACGGCATCTTTCAGCGGTACCTTCACAGGAATCTCCTATGGCAGGCGTCTAATAATAAGATGGAGCCGATTGGGTACAAAACCCGGCATGTGCCATCGTGGTCATGGATGGCATATAATGGAGGTATTCAGTTCATAGACATCCCTTTTGGCACAGTTGATTGGATTAATAACCTCCGGCTTGAGGAGCGTGGACTGGTATTAATCACTGATGTAGGGGGGTTTCAGGATTGTACGATGGGACCAGATGGAAAACATTATGCCGTCTTGGATTTCGACAGAAAGAAAAGAGGATGGATACAATATGATGTTGAGGAGGGCGAGGATCTTTGCAAAGAACGATGTATTGTTGTCGGGCAGAAGTCTAACGAGGGTGAGAGTGAGATTGAGGATGAGAGTGAGATCGAGGACGAGAGTAAGATCGAGGATGGGGATAGATTGGATGTTAAGAAGTACTACATATTGGTTGTCAGGCCGACCAGAGTATAAGAGGGTTGGAGTTGGGTTGATTCAGAGTGACTACGTAGTGAGACAGAGCCTCAACGTGCGAGTCGTGTGAACGACTTTGCACTAGAAAATCTGGCGGAGTAACCGATGCATGCATGGATCCAATGTCAAATTATGAGGCATGGTCTACATATATCTATAGTGTGGGTGCTTGGCCAGAGCTGGGGCGATCTGTACGAGATGCTTTACGGAACATTGTGGATTAGTGGCACACTATCCTCATGTAGCTGTCTGAGCATGGCGCTTGACTATTCTGGGTAAAGCTCAGTGCCAAGACTGCTGCCTGAGGTGAGTCTAAGTGGTTTTGCTGCGCGCTCGGCTGCTGGGCTTACCATCTACCGACGCCCGCACTTCCACTTAGCACAGGACGCGATCAGCAGCAGCATAATTAGCGGTATTTGCAGCAGGTGATTAAAGCGTAAAATACTTTAAACTCGCCCCCGCTAGCAGGGAGGGTGGCCGAGCCGCACTGACCAGACCCTTGTTGAGGGTGTACTTTATAAGATTAAGAAATAGGGAATATAAATGGGCAACTAGTTAGCGTTAGAACCGACTGTCTTAGGTATGGCGTTGTGGCGGTAATGCACTACCGCATCCACAAGCCACATCCAAACGCTAGTTTGGCATGCTAAGTCAACTATGCACTCTCTCTGGAATTTGTTCAATTCAGCCTAGCTCCTCGGACTCATCCAGGTCATGCAACCTTGGGATCCACTTCTAGAAACGGGTTCGTAAATAAGAAAAAACACGATTTGCCTCGCGAGAGAAAGTTGCACAGTTTTATTATATGAAGTGTTTTGATATTTGAGATATTGCTCGGACGAGGATGCCTTAGCACGTCCGGTCCGTACCGAATCCTTCCGTTGACATCCCCATCTCCATCTCTCTCCATCCCCCTCCACCTCTACTATGCCCGATGATGATGGCCACGATGCCCGTATCGATGCTTGGCTAGCCTCGATTCCTCCCTCGACCGTTGGTTCCTCGTCGCCGCCCCTTCTCACGCCTCTCGAAAGTCCCTCTCCCGACGGCCGGCGCAAGCGCAAGCGTCATCACCAGCCGTCTTCCCGACAAAAGCGTCCTCGCTTCACCCCATTCTCACACTCTGCACGCTCTCTGCCTACTTTGCATGCGTCGCTCGAAACCATTGGAACAGCCTCTGCGATTGCTATGGCCTCTGAAACGTCTGTTCCCTCTTCTACTTCTGCTGCCACGAGCTTGAGCCGTCGCACCATTCTGAAGCCTGTACCTCCAAGCCGTAAGCAATCGCAAAGTCCAACACGGAGATACCATCGCCTGCTCGCACACGCTCTTCAGCCCATCAATATACGTCAGCCGCGTGACGTAGATCAGCATGAATCTGTATCAACTGTCCGCTCCGCATTGTCTAAGCGTCACGGCGTCCATTTCATCCACGCCGGCTTGAGGGTAAGTGCCATCTAGCTGGACACAAGAATACATACGGGTAGTATCACTGACAGTCCTCTAGAAGCGACTCAAAGCAGCCAACCGCGACGCCTTCGAGAACGACATTTACGAGTACATGTTTTACGAGGACGATACACCGCCGGCGACGCTGGATTATCTATGGAGGCGGGTAGAGAGCATTTATAAGGTCGCCAAAGCATGTAATGACCGCAAGAAGGATGAAAACGCTTGGTCAAGGGTCTTGGAAAAGGTTGTCAGCACAGCTTTGAAACTGAACAACGGACAGAAACTAGAGCTCAATAGTGTGCAGACGCAGAACATCGAGCCCAGATATCTCGC
This sequence comes from Cenococcum geophilum 1.58, assembly GCF_001692895.1. Classification (NCBI taxonomy): domain Eukaryota; kingdom Fungi; phylum Ascomycota; class Dothideomycetes; order Gloniales; family Gloniaceae; genus Cenococcum; species Cenococcum geophilum. Next base: position 18,272 of record NW_027137692.1, read on the forward strand.
ACCGACTGGTTCCAATACCGGCAAGAAGGCTGACTTTGTTCTCGCATTCACTGACCAGGACAGCGATGTCAAGGCCGCTTACCGAACATTTACGGCACAACACGGCCATAAAAGCCTTAGCCCCATGACGGATGCTTACACGTCTGAACTTGCGTTTGCATGCGCTTTCGAGCTCAAAGAACCGAACGGAGGCCACTCAGAAGCCGAAACCCAGCTTGCGACCCTTCATACCGCCATACTTTTGAAACTTGAGGATCTTATGCACGATGGTGGAGTTATCACTGAGATACCCGCCCTTGTTGGCTGGGTTGTGGTCGGTCATAATTGGTTCTGCTACATCTCAAGTGTATGCCCCGATGGCAGCATCGTATGTTTTTATGAACAATTCTCTTATAGACGATAAGCTGACCAGCCGTTATAGGAGTTCCAGGGACCATTCAACAGCCTTCAGGGCAGTACCCAGACTCACCACGACATTCTCAAGCTATTGAGCCTCTTCAAGCATGTCTGTTCGGATTTGCTTTCCAACCGCCTTTGGGCGACAATACGTGGGGTCCTCACTGCTGGCACCACGTCCGAGGACACAGCAACGGACCAGCCGGCAGGATGAGAGGGAAAGACGGTTGGCAAAGATACGGATCTAACTACACTTGCAATAGGCAAGATAATGTATTGATGGTGCAATCACTCCGCGGTAGAGAAGGGCCTCCGCCGAGCTGTCCCCGGGTCGTGAGCCTGGCGGATGTGGTGTTATTCAGTCGACTGGCTTGCTTTCATCTGCAGATCTCATCTCACGAGTATAAGGTCTGTGGTCATCCTTGACCCGCACCGCTTTGCGTCGTTGCCTCCAGAATCTCCCTATTCCCTGAGGAATGATCTGGGCGGAAGATCAGCAATTATATACTCACATGATGCCTGCACTTGAGCAGGCAAGGACGTTGGTACTAGAGAGGAGCGTTTTGAATTTGTTGAAGCCGAGCTTGTAAATGTCACTATCCTTCTATCAATCGTGTCCAGCCTTATATAAGTCCATTCAATTTAGAAAGAATCAAACGTACAGGTTGTTATGACCCTTTAATTTGTCGGTATTAATAGATCTTAGAAGACAGCAATCATGCTGGTGAGGACGTCCAGAGAGGGGCCTAGCATTGACCCGGCCGTTCGGCTAGCTTCCGTGGATCTGGCCTTGCTGGCAACACTTATCTGAAGGCTCAGCCAGTCACAACCATGAGATTATCTATAACAGTTTCTACATACTAAAAGTACTCTCAAGTTCGGCTTGTACATTTACCACTTTGTATGCCCACCTTTGGCATTTACTACAGCTTGACAACGTTCATGCATATTCCCAATATATCTCGCAAAATCAGATAGTTCCAATGCCGCCCACTCTTCCTCTACGCATTGCCTTAGATCCGCAAGGGAACAAGGAAATCTTTTAGCCACTCTCTGTTTCAGCAGATGCCAGACGTTCTCTATCGGGTTCAAGTCAGGAGAATTAGCTGGCCAGCACATCTTGTCTATACCACTCAGATTATGGAGCTGCTTGGTGAGCTTAGCAGTATGTGGAGAAGCACCATCTTCCATGAGAACGGCATGCCTCGAACGATTCTCCGAGCATTGGGCCACCCAATTCATGAATTGGTATACCCAGGGAAGGACCCTTTCTCTTTTGCCCGTTAGTCTACCCCATTCCTTCTCAATAACCACCATGTCTCCTTTGCCAAATGCCGAAATACTCCCATGGATGGTCCAAGAGGAGTAAGTTTTAAACTTAGGAGCACAGCAAGAATCGTTATATTTCTCTTCTGGCCGTCGGGTGACATATACCTTTCCGAAGCCTTCGGTCGAGAAGGAGCACTCGTCAGTCCAGACGACAGTCGCCCACTGCTCTGGCTTCCAGCTTAAGTGCTCGACTGCCCATGCTAAACGTGCTTGCTTTTGTGCTTCGGTAAGGAAAGGCTTCGAGGTGGCTACGCGGCGGCCATAAGACTCCATCTTGAATGCTGCCACGAGGGCTTTCCGGCTAGCCTGCACACCCTCTAGCTGAGCGATTTCTTTGTACGTCATGCGACGATGAGCAGCGTCAAGGGTCGCACGAGCAACAAGACGTTGGCGGATCTTGCCCGTAACGGCAGGCTTTCTACGGACAGGATCCGGGCAGTAACTCTTGGCAGTAACTTTACTGCCCGAATCTTTTGATCAGCGGCGGCCCAGCAGGCGGTAAGGGTAGCCAAGGCACTACTCGGGCACCTATTTTACTAGTAAAAGCCATACAAATGCAATGTTTACCAATACTCCCCCACCCCTGCATGCCCCGCAAGCTGCTGCACGATTAAACGAAGGTGCACGTACTTTTATATACACGTCCTCTCTACCGTCTCTCTCTACGCGTCTCGTCTCTACGTCGTCTCTCTCTATCCGTCTCCCACGACTCACTACGCTCTCCCGACCTCATACCTCGACGAGGTCCTCTCTACACGTATCCACACGCATCCTCTCTACCTAGCCTCTAACCGTACTCTCTCAACAACAACAATCTTTGCTACCTAACGTCCTTTATGGTTTACTTTTGGTTTATGACCTTACGCTCCTAATCTTAACAGTCGTCCTTGCTTCCTTAGAATCTACGTAGTTAACTTTTTAATCTTGTAGTCTGTCTCATCTATTACTTGGTTCGTACATCTCAGTATCATCTGCCTCTGTACGGTCACATATATATGTATGTCTTTTAGTCTAATTACTGTTTATTGGCCGTGTAGGATGTTCTTTAATCTATAAAGGAAGCTCCTTGCCTCTTATCTATGGGTCGTCCCTACTGTCCTAATATGTGGTATCTAGCTCTCTCGTATACGCGTCTCTCTCTACGCGTTCTCTCTTACCGTCCTCACGCCGGTCAGGATTCGCTCTCTCCTTACGCGACTTCTTACTCTACGTGCGAACCCTTATGCGTTCCTTCTTTCTACGACAGATCCTGATCTCTACGGGTTCTCCTCTACGCGTCTCCTCTACGCTCTCTCTTACGCTCTTCTCTACGCGTCTTTCTTCTCTACGCGGTCTGCCTCTCCTCTATCGGCGTCTCTCCCCTCTGACGAGCGGAACTCGTCTCTCTCTACGCGCTCTGGACCTCTGGTCTTCTCTACTGACGCCGTCTCTCTGCGTACGGGCCGTCTCTCCTGCTGACGCCGCCTCTCGTACCACGGCCGGCGATCTTCTCTCATCGGCGACTCGCGTCTCCGTCTACGCCCGTCTCTCTCTACGTCGCCAGATGCGCGTCTCTCTCTACGCGTGCCTACCTACTCGTCTGCCTCTCGTACTGCCGTCTCTCTCTACACTGTCTCTGTCTATGCGTTTCCTTTTTTATAAGAGGAGCACGGGGCGCGAGACACGGGCAGACGACAGAGTGAAGCGCACGAGCAGAGCACCGGGCTTGCTACGGTAGAAGCTTAAGCATCGTAGCATTAGGCTCCAGACTGCTAGTAGACGTGCCGCTCCACGAGCAGGAGGCACGTAACTAGGGTTAGACTGAGCACGAGCAGAGACACGAAGAGTGTAGTCTAGGCTGATCTTATTCTTAAGAGTGCCTTAACATTACTTATCTCGTCCTTAGTGGAGTAACTACGAGTTAAGAGGCGC
>NW_027137692.1:21932-26647 GCF_001692895.1 Cenococcum geophilum 1.58
GTTCGTCTGGTGTCAGTCGTCAATACCGTAGAGTGGGTAGAATCTATCTAAATTGAATGTTTGATGTGGTTGTTCGTCTGATGTCAATCGTCAATAACCGTAGAGTAGGTAGAATCTATCTAATGAATGAAGGATGTGGTTATTCGTCTGGTGCCAATCATCAGTATCGTAGAGCAGATAGAGTCTATCTAACTGAATGCTTGATGTGGTTGTTCATCTGGTGACAGTCGTCAATACCGTAAGAGTAGGTAGAATCTATCTAATTGAATGAGCGATGTGGTTGTTCGTCTGGTACCAATCGTCAATATCGTAGAGCAGGTAGAATTTATCTAACTGAATGGGCGATGTGGTTGTTCGTCTGATGTCAATCGTCAGTACCGTAGAGCAGGTAGAGTTTATCTAGCTGAATGCTTGATGTGGTTTATTCGTCTGATGCCAGTCATCAGTACCATAAGAGTAGATAGAATTTATCTAACGTGAATGAAGGATGTGGTTGTTTGTCTGGTGGCCAGTCGTCAGTACCGTAGAGCAGGTAGAGTCTATCTAGTTGAATGAGCGGATGTGGTTGTTCGTCTGGTACCAGTCGTCAGTACCGTAGAGTAGGTAGAGTATATCTAGCTGAATGCTTTGATGTGGTTGTTCGTCTGGTGCCAGTCCGTCAATACCGTAGAACAGGTAGGGTCTATCTAGCTGAATGCTTGATGTGCAACCTGTTCGTCTGATGCCAGTCGTCGGTAGGAAGAAAGAGAACATCGCATATATGGTAGGATATAAAATCCTAACGGCAATCTCTAATTGTAATTTATCGGTTCGAGAGATATGTATGCAGGAGCTTCAATAATACTTAGGTTTCCTCCCTCGAACAAGGAGATGTCCGCGGTAAAAGATCGTTAATCACAATTTAGCGTGACATCATATTCAAACGCTAACGCTTGACACATCTAAATAATACGCCCCATTCCGGGCCGGTTCTGTCGTTATGGAAACCCTGAATTGCGAATGACGCAGGACTGCGACATCGTGAATTAAGAGATATTACGCGTGTTGCGATATATTTCGACCCTTTCGTAACGTCGAACCTCATCCTCATCCCCACGCCTTATTTAGTACCCCGGAAGAGACGATTCTTTGTACGAACCCGCGACGTATACGGTGGTGCTTCCGGAAAGCACATACGTAATAACATAGGAGAATAGCGCGTGGTGCAACACCAACGACGCTCTGGTTAGGAAACCAGTATAAAACTGCTCTACAGGGCTTCCCCGAACTCAGTAGGGCCGGCATAAGGGCGAAGTTTTAATACCAGACTCGATCCCTCGTCCTTTTCATCGCCACGAAGAAGCGCGTTCTTAAGCGGGCTTCGAGAGACGTCAAACCGGTCGCGATCGTCACTCCGCCGCCGGCTGGGCGAGACCGGTGTGGGAACGACCTCTCCCGCCCAAATTAAAAAATTGGCGCCTTACTTCTCTCTTCAACCGCAAGTTTGCGAAAGCGGTGCCCTATCGTACATCTCCACTTCCAACCACCCCACTCCGGTTCTCAAAACTTACCGCCCCGTTCACGCGTCGATCCTGGTGTTACTCCTAGAGGTATTCCCTTGAATCTCATCTTTTAAACAAAGCGCTAGGCACTTGCGCAACCGGCGTGATCAGAATCAGGATTGAGTTCACAAAATCTTTCGTAACCGTTCTTTCAACAGTAGAGTCCGTCACGTAGCTTGTATGATCTTGTTGACGAAGACGATATTTCGGTATTGGAACAGTCACGAAAACTAAAAGTATAAGCTCTTATTCGTACGGATTGTGATCAAGCCTCTGGAGCAGTCACTAGGCGGGCGACGCAGGTACGTCTCGCCTTGGCTATAGAATGGGCGAGTCGGTCCCTGATTTGATTGCATGTTCTCTTGCGACAACGTAGACAATATGAGGAGTCTAGAGAATGTAACCTGCGATCTTCGTTAGCGGTGTTGGTATCCTGAAGGGAGCCTGCTGGCAAGTTTTAGACACGATTCATAGGACCTCGGACTTCGAGGGTTTGTTCGTGTTGTCCATCTTTCGGGGCCTGTCGACTAGGCCCGTTCATTGAGTGAACCGTCATTTGAACATGACGGGCTTAGAAGAGACGTGTTCAAAGCAAGTACGGTTCGTCACGGTTGTTATGTCTAGTCGAATTAATTGTCTCGGCAATAAAAAAATCTCAGCATTGAGCATTAAATGCGTTCTTATCCTATACATGATGGTCCATCCCATCCGTCGGGTCGCGGGCTGTGCCTGATTGGGTTGATCGATTGGTCTGGTTTCGCGATCTGGGGGTCATTTGGAGTTCTTGTTTGAGTTTTTATTTCGTTCGGGTTAGGTGGCGTATTTCGTCTTTGGGGTTTATGCGTCTATGTGAGGTGTGAGGGATGGAGGCTTGGGTTCTAGTGGTCTATGACCGGGTTAGAAATGTGGACGAGATGAGGTTTTTCTGCACGTTTTTTTCGTTGTTGGTGTGGTGCTTTGGGTGTTCTATCGGAGTATGTGCCGTGTGACTGTGCGAGGGTTGTTGTCCGTCTGGGGCTTTTTTCGTTTTCCGTGATGTTTGATGTTTGTTTTCATGTACGTGATTCTGTGCCTCGGTTGTTTTTGTGTCTCTTGATTTCGTCGTTGGATTTCGCTAGGTTTTGTTTTGGTCTGATTCAGGGACTGCGCTGGTGGTGCGGGGTGTAGTTTGGGGGGTGGTTGGGTCGGGTTTGTTTTGGGGTTTCGTATTGCGGTGGAGTGCGGGCATTTTTATTTGGGGTGTTGGTTGTGGGGGGTCGGGTTTGAGATTTCGGAAGCCTTGGAAGTGTTGGTGGGTGGGGTGGTTGGTATGAACACCGAGACGAGCATACGGACGAGCACCGAAGATGAGTAACAGAGACGAGCACCGAGATGGACGCGGAGATGAGCATAGAGATGAGTGCGGAGATGATGCACAGAGTACGAGCATCGTAACCAGGAGATGAGCACGAGACGAGCACGAGGATAGCAGCACGGACGACGAGGCACGGAGATGAGCACTGAGACGAGCACGGAGATGAGCACGGAAACGACGGCACCAGAAGCGGCGGCACGGAGAGATATATATTTTCCTTCGCGATCCTCGCGTACATCTCTCGTCTGCGCACTTCTCTGCGCATCTCCTCTCTGCCGCATCTCTCTCTGGCTCTCTCCCTGCGCATTCTCTCTGCGCATCTACTCTCTGCGCATCTCTCTTGGTCTGCGCCATCTCTCTACTGCGCATCTCTCTCTTCGCATCTCTCTGCTGCGCATCTCTCTCGCGCCATCTTGGTGTAGGAAGTAAGTTAATCTATCTAAGATGGATGAGATGCTATAACTGTTAACCGTAGTCTGCTTGTTGGTGTAGCGAGTAAGTTAATCTGTCTAAGATGGACAAGATACTATAACTACTGACCATGGTCTGCTTATTGGTGTAGGAAGTAAGTTGGTCTATTTAAGATGGATAAGATACTATAACTGCTGACCGTAGTCTGCGTATTGGTGTAGTTCGTAAGTTAATCTATTTAAGATAGATGAAATGCTATAACTGCTGACCGTGGTCTGCTTGTTGGTGTAGGAAGTAAGTTAATCTATCTAAGATAGATAAGATGCTATGACTACTAACCGTGGTCTACTTGTTGATGTAGTTCGTAAGTTAATCTATCTAAAATGGATAAGATGCCATGACTACTAACCGTGGTCTACTTGTTGGTGTAGGAAGTAAGTCAATCTATCTGAGATGGGCGAGATGTTATAACTGCTAACCGTGGTCTGCTTGTTGGTATAGGAAGTAAGTCGATCTATCTAAGATAGATAAGATGCTATAACTGCTAACCGTAGTCTACCCGCTGGCGCAGCGAGCAAGCTAACCCACCCAAAATGGATGAGATGCTATGACTACTGACCGTGGTCTGTTTATTGGTGTAGGAAGTAAGTTAATCTATCTAAGATGGATAAGATGCTATAACTGCTAACCGTAATCTGCTTGCTGATGTAGTTCGTAAGTCAATCTATCTGAGATAGATGAGATGCTATAACTGCTAACCGTGGTCTGCTTGTTGGTGTAGCGAGTAAGTTAATCTATCTGAAATAGATAAGATGCCATAACTGCTGACCGTGGTCTGCTTGTTGGTGTAGGAAGTAAGTTAATCTATTTAAGATAGATGAGATGCCGTAACTGCTGACCGTAGTCTGCTTATTGGTGTAGCGAGTAAGTTAATCTATCTAAGATAAATAAGATGCCATGACCGCTAACCGTGGTTTACTTGTTGGTGTAGGAAGTAAGTTAATCTATCTAAGATAGACGAGATACCATAACTGCTGACTATGGTCTGCTTGTTGGTGTAGTTCGTAAGTCAATCTATCCGAAATGGATGAGATGCTATAACTGCTGACCGTAGTCTGCTTATTGGTATAGTTCGTAAGTTAATCTATCTGAGATAGATGAGATGCCATAATTGCTGACCGTAGTCTGCTTGCTGGTGTAGGAAGTAAGTTAATCTATCTGAGATAGATAAGATGCTATAACTACTGACCGTGGTCTGCTTATTGGTGTAGCAAGTAAGTTAATCTATCTGAGATAGATAAGATATCATGACTACTGACCGTGGTCTGCTTGTTGGTGTAGGAAGTAAGTTACTCTATTTAAAATAAATAAGATACTATGACTACTAACCATGGTCTGCTTGTTGGTGT